>NC_077222.1:12076732-12367828 GCF_024763615.1 Phlebotomus papatasi
GGAAAAAAAGGCAAAGAATAAAAAGAGCCCAAAGTACAGAGACGCCCCTCTTGACGCCCTTTCCTGCCATTCAATTTTGCCAAATCTCCAAGAATCTTAACGATCTATTAGAGATTTATTACCTAATTTACGTAACCCAATTTTAGGGTGTCTCTCTTTTCTGTGTTTTTTTTTTGCACTCTAGCCTAGAGATTACTTTCTCTTGCGCGTCACACACTCGAGATTTTCGCATTCACACCCTTAGGAAGAAAATAGATCAACAGCATTGGACCATATTGCCTAGGCCTGTAATGATGATGTTATGCAAATCTCCGTTGAATTTTAATTTCTCTTGAGGTTATTTATGGGGGAAGTATAGTGTTTGAGACACGCATGCAAATGGTGTCAGAAGTGGGATTTATATAAATTATCTCATTCTAGGGCTTCTTTGGCGGTACGATCAATAAATTAATCAAATGGTACCACCTCTCAAGTCCATTGAGACTGATTTTCTTTCTCACCTGAATTACGGATGGAACGATGGAACAAAAAAGTCCACGTGCCTCTGACATATGGAGAGTTCACCAGGTGATTATTCTTTAATAATCACAGCTATTGTGATGCTGCGGTTTGGTATACAATCTCCGATTGAGCTGATATTTACATAATACCGAAAATTACCATCAGGTAAAATCGGGAAAATCGCTGCAGTCAATTAACCGCTGGAATATGAAATATTCTGAAAAAATAAACTTGAAAATAAAGAAAAGTTTGTCCAAAGGACGTTCTTCCATGGAGAATATGGGAAAGTTTTGTCAAATCAGCTGCCAGTTAAATCATATTTAAAGCTTGTCAAAGGACGTTATTCCTTACAAAATGTGTGCAAAATTTTTCTCAAATTGGTTAATATTATCCTTTCGACAAAATTTTAACAAGAATAATTTGTCGGTTTAACAATTTTTTTTCAGAGTAGGGAAAAATGGGGCTACTCTCATGGGGTGATTGTAGACGCTTATTTTCTATATGATAATAATTAAACTTATGTTGATCATTTTAGTGTTTACAACTACCCCAGTTTCACCTAACTCTGGACTTTTCTACAAGAATTATAATGCTTTTTTAACGTTTTTAATTATGTTGTACAGTATTTTGTAAAATTTTAATTCTTGAACAACTAATTTTCTTCTTAAAATTTTAGTACTGTTTTAAACTCTAATTTACAATTTTAAGATAATTTATAGGTTGTAGGGCTCATACCCAGACTGAGATTATATAATTGAGAATACTTAATCCGTAAAATTTGACTTTAAAGGATCATCTTACAGTATTATACGTTGAAAGTTTAGGATCAGTGATTAGAGGTTTTATAAAAAGTTACCTTTACTTGATCCTTAACTGCCAAATATCATGGGATAAGTATTCTTCTGAATATATTTAGGGCATTACTTTAAATCTTCCTAAAGATTAAGTCAGATTAGGCAGTATTTACGCAAAATCGTTAAGTAAAAATTCAAAATTCAAATACGAATAGAACTGTACAAATGAAATTATTATGCATATTCTATCAAGAGAAAAATAAAGAGCTTTCCATTTCACCTAACCATCTTGATTTTGATTTTTTTTTAAAATAAATCCATCTTTTTAAAAAATGTGGCATATCACTACTGGAAATTTCATGTTTTACTGAGCAAATTTTATATTTATTGACCACAAAAAAATTAATATCTAAGGTAAAAGGAAAACAGAACAGTTATCAACTATTTTCATAAATTATGAATATATAAAAGAATTCAATCTTGCATTAATTTACTAATCAAAACTACTTATTCCTTTCAGGATGTGCATTATTTGAATATTTGAAAACATTATAGGGGGAAGTGCCCATGCTTTGCACTGTCCTAAGCTTTACAATTACTAAATTTTTCCTATGTTTCTGAATAAATACGACCTCGCAATATATTTTAAAAACAAGAGATTTTCCCCTTGTTTTTAAAATATAGAAGAGAGATGAGTCACATTTATTGAAAAACATACGAAAAATTTAGTCATTGTAAAGCTTGGGACAATTAATTTAATTTTGTTTTTTTCTTAATTTTTTTAAGACTGTAAATAGTTGAACATAATACGAGCTTCAGAGCTATAAAGCGGTCTTCAAGCTAAGGGTTTAGCCTAGTTACCGAAGGCCTCCAAATTGTAAATAGCGAACAATTTTATTGGTTTTTATGAGCCTAAAAGGTTAATTATCTTTGATAAGCTAATTCTAAAAAGTCCTTTAAGGAATTACACGAATTACATCAGTTAAGCCTTATGGATAAGTCTCAGGTCTGAAGCCAATATAAGGGCCTTGACAGACCTGAGGATTAGCCGAGAGACGGTTTAGCGTAATTATATTCGACATAATGGCTATAACTTCTTTTCCAACATTTTTCACTAAGTCGTCTCTCGGCTTAAGTCGTAAGTGTGTATAGGGCGTAAGGCTTACTCGTATGGCTCACAGGCTCTAATTCATTAACATTCAAGATTTTTTGAAAAATTTACCTTAGTTTTGAATTTAAAGACAAATAATCTACTAAATACTGCAAAATCAGTAAAATTATTATAATTTAGGATCTTGAGTCCTTCGGGAACTGGGCTGAAGCCCGCTTGCTCTCACTTACCCTTCCATATGGCATGTTTCTTTGAAAAAGCTAATTAAAATCTTTTCTTTTTCGATTATGTTACTAAAAATCCCCTGAACTTTCTTTAAGATCAAACATTTTAAAATTTGATTTTTGTGTTTTGTTTTCTTAAGTTTAAGCGTAGTATGGCTGTATCTTCGGATTGGGCATAACTATTTTGTAAATCGTTAAAAACATTTTATCTTGCTTCCGTGCAACTATTCATGATGCGCTTTTTAAGTTTTTGCTAAGTTTTTTCTAAGCTCATTGAAAAGCATTTTGAAACGGTCTAAGAATCGTAGGGTTGCGGAATTACTTATGGCCAGCCTATACTTATAGCTCCTCGCAGAGATATATTTAATTTTTTCACACAAAATTATTTAAAAAAAATAATAAAATTAATAATGTGCTATCACAGTATATCAAATATTCTTAATTTTTCGGTTCTTCGAAATCATTTTGTATCAAAAATTATGATTCTTGAGAAGAGGCCATAAATGGACTATCCATAAGGAATGCCAAAACCTTATATAATGTTTTAAATTTAATTTTTCTAGTTACTTTTTTTAAGTTTCTTTTTTTTTTCAAAGTTAGGGCGAATTTGCTATTCATTATTTATATGGATTTAACTCTTTCGCGTCATTAGGGTCATATATGACCCGGGGAAAAAAACAATTTCTTTTGACTATTTACATTAATTGAAATCTATCGGTTTGTGCACGACATCATAATAGAAGGATGTAAGATTCTTGGCTAATTTTCTCAAGACTCCAGATATTCAGGAAAAGAAAATATTTGAGATCAAAAATCACGAATTTCGAACTTTGTGAAATGACTTTTCTTTTTCAAAATTTTTTATATTCATTTATTTTTTTCAGCAAAAAGTTCTTTAGAAATACAAAATAGAATATCCAAAGATTGTATATTGCATATTTTGATATAATAAATTACTCTCAATTTTCCAGAAAAGCGTGTAGAATTTTCCGGGTCATATATGACCCTATAGTCCCCAAGGGTAACAGTGTTTTCGTCCCAAACCTGCAGCGAAATGTAGTTGGGACATTGTTTTTCTTTGTGAAATGCAGGTAAGACATCTTGCTCCTGGACATTTCATCTTATATCTGATGAATTATAACATATTTTGCAATATTTTAGAGTATTCTGCAAGCGTCTCATATTGTGCAATTGTATTGTGTGTGAATAAATACGTGGATAAGTTTATTTTTGCCAAATACCACTCAAAATATTCTGACAGTGACTGTTCAAGGGATTACCAGGAAGATTCCTTGAACACCAGGAGTACAGTGTTCATCAAAGCAATCCAGTTTGCCATGGTTTTGGCCAAATTAGTAACTTCAAGCAAAAAAAATTCTTAAAAAGCCCGTGATATAGATTTTGAAAATGGTAAATACACTTCCCTTGAGGACAACAGGGTCATATATGACCCGGGGTTTTTCCAAGTTTTCACGCAATGGAAAATTTTTTTCCTCTTTGAACTATTATATTTGATCATAAAGCATTAGGAAAAACTCAATTTTGCATGAATTCATCTGCTGAATAAAAGTGGGACGCGAAAGAGTTAAGGGAGATATATCTCGGTAGATTTATTTTAATGCAAAAACTCAAACTTAATTTTCATTTTTGATATATTAGGCTGTTTAACGAGTTATCAATCTTTTACTACATCACCTTTAATGCTGTTTTTGAATAAGGTTAAGGTTCACATAATTTGAATGAATATATGCGCTATTCTGTTCGATAAATTTTTCGCTATTTCATCCATCTTCTTTGGATGAGATGATATTTCGATTTCAACAGAGAACTGTCAGAACTATAGTGGGACCGCTTTTAAAAATCCTACTGGATCTGGAGTATCTGGAGGGCTATTAAGAAAGCATATAATATAGCCTGACCTTGTCCTAATGGAAGACAACTTTCATCAGGAACTTCCTTATACGGTACGACTCTAACAGAATCAATCCCTAAAAATTTTAAATACCGTGAAAAAATATGTATTCCAGATTTTATGTCAAACTTTTTCACTACTTCTGTTAAGTAAGAACCTGAGACAATTTTGAACGAGTGAAATAGTAACTAGAACAATTAATAACTAAGAATATTGCAGATGTATAAAAGAGTCGAATGCGTTAATACTATAGGAGTCGTACTAGTACACTTTTGCCTGATGGTTTCCTTCAGAAGGTTTAGTTGTTAGATGTAAGACTTGACAGGGACATCTTATGATAAATAATTCCCTTCGAATCCTACCAAATACATAACAAAAACCTTTCCGTGGTTGTCAATTCTGAACTTAGTTCCCTTGGTCTCAGTTTAGGTTACTTTGCTGGACCTTATACTCCAGGATTATTTTTTTTGCAATTTATGTTCAGCTGTGAGTTATACCTTTCCCAATTTATTTTTATTTAATCTGGCTCAGAAATCGTATTTCCAATTAAAGAATCACAGTTCCCATGAGATCAAACAACATTATACGTTAAATTTTAATTTGAACTTGGCGTTTGTATGAGGTAAACGGGGCTGGTGAGTGGTTCTTTGATTGGAATGACCTAAGAAAATAACCGTAGAATTTAAGAATTTTGCTCGAATTTTCTCCCAAAAATAAACCATTCCACCATATACAAAAGGTCAAAGCTCTCGTCCAAATTAAAGATTTCACAAGCCATCAGTCACAAGTATTTTTGTGTTATTCCACCTGACACATTTAGGCAATTTTTGATTGAAATTCTGAGTGGTTTCGGTGAAAATTGTGGAGGTGGACGCCGAATTGCTGACTGATAGTCAATTTTGTGGCAAGAAGGTGAACAAGCAATTCCCCTCCTAAAATAAATATTATAAAAAAAATAACATCACTATGACTTGTTGATTGACGCCACAATGATTCTCCTGAAGAGTCCATATATCTTCCAGCCACAACACTAAATCCAATTGTATGTCATATCTCCAACATATCAGTTTCCATTAATAACGAAATGTTGCATTGTTTGAGCAATTATGAACAATTAATGAGGTGAATTGTTGGAAAATTACATGAAAATGTCTCAGTATGAAGCAATTTACCGAAAATTTACTTTGAGCCTCATAAATGACATCCAGATTTTGAAGATTGATGTGTGGGAATTTGTCAAAAACAGCTGAAGAGTGAACAATGTTCATAATGATAATCAAATTACTTGTTGATTTTTTCTTTGGCCATTTTTTTTATTATTTGGTTTAAGAACTTGTAGCACTTTTGTATGAATCGTTCTATTCACATGTCTCTCCCATTTTTTTAACAACAGTTTAGTGTCCAAAAAAAACTGTAGAATAAATGTCTTTTGACGGTGATTTGAGACACGTTTTCTAAATTTACCTTTTGTCAAATTAGACGAATGCGAAGTGAGATTCTGTAAACTCGCTAAATAACTTGTGACAATTGGAAAATTTTCATTGTTTTCAAATACATCTGAAACAGTTATTGTTTGCTATTAGGTAAATAATCAAATATTTAGAGAACTATTTTTATTATGAATAAAATAGTTTCTGATAAATATTTAAAATTTAGTTATCACTTCTCTCTTTAAACTTTGCTCAATGGTTAGGTTTTGTAACGGAAGGTTATGTGTTTGGATTTTAGACGAGATAAATCTAGTAGAATAACTATAAATAAATAATTAAAAATAAATAAATAATTACCAATAAAATTATTTTAATAAAAGGAATCGAACCAATCTGGCGGTTGGTGGCGCTACTACGCAAACGAGAATAGGGCTTCAAACTTCAACCTTGATATTGGTATTCGGGATAGGATTCTAAGCACTTCGGGATGTTGGCCATTTCGGGATTTTGGCACTTCAGGATTTTGACTTTTCGATATATAAAGCCATACGGGATTTAAATCGATTCGGGATTTCGATCTATTCGAGATTTTAGCGCACTTGATTTTGGAATCCAGGATTCTGGCCTATCTGGAATTTTGGCGTACAGGATTTTAGTATTCGGAATCAGATTTTAGCCTCAGAAAGTTTGTCCCATTTGAATTTTGACTATTTTGCGATGTCGGCCTATTCACGATTTTGGCTCTTCGAGATTTTGACCCTTATACGGGCTTCAGACCTGAGACTTAGCCACATGGTTTAACTGCTCTAATTTTTCAACAATCAAGATTTTTTGGAAAAATTTAACTTATAATATTGGATTATCAAGGATAAATAACCTATTAAATTCTGAAAAGGAATAAAATTGGTTGCAAGGATTTTGAGACCTTCAGGAACTGGGCTAAACTTCTAGTCTGAAGACCGCTTTACGGAATTTTGACCGGATGGGGATTTCTATGAATTCGAGATTTTAGCGCACGGGATTTTGTATTTTGAGATTTTCATTTATTCGGAATTTTGGCGTACAGGATGTTGGTGTTTGGAACCGGATTTTGGCTTTAGGGAGTCTGGCCCATTCGGAATTTTTTACTTCTTCAGGGTGTCGGCCTATTCAGGATTTTGGAACTTTACGATTTTAGCTCTTCGAGATTTTGACCCTTACGGATTTTCGACTGTATGGGGATTTCAGTCAATTCAGGACTTTGGTGTGCGGGATGTTGGCTTGACTACTTCGGAATGTCGGCACATGTGTGATTTTGGCTCTTCCGAATTTTGGTTCTCCGAAATTTTATCTCATTCGGAAGTTTACCCTTTGGCTGTGTTTCAAGATGCCATCAGATTCCGGATTTGGACACTTCAGGATTTTGTTTCTTTGGGATATTGAACTTATATAGGTTTTCGACAGGTTCAGGATTTCGATTAATACCTAATTTTAGCGTGAGGGATTTTGGATTTCTGGATTTGGACCTAATCAAAATTTTTGCGTACAGAATTTTGGTATTCGGAACGAGATTTTCTTGTCTTGGTGTCTACACACTAGTAGAAATTTCTTTAAAAAGTGCTTTTTAAAAAAAAAAAAAATCTGACGTTTCTGCCTCCAAGGATAGGGGAAAGTTTCTTTAAAAAGGCATTTCTTAAAGAAATTTCTACTAGTGTGTAGGGGCCATTAGGCCCTAGGATAACCAATTATTCACTCTTTAAGGATCAGAATACGGAGTTCAATGTTACGATTCCTCGGTCGAACGCAGACTGACTCTTCTGTCCACCAATTTATTCTCGAGGGGAAAATTATTAGCAACTCTCAAATAATGATCGTTGCAATTTTAATAGAAGAACCGACTTCTACAACTTTAGCTTTAGGGAATATAGCTCAGTTGGAATTTTGAGTACTTTGGAATGTCGGCCTATTCGGGATTTTGGCTCTTTTGAATTTTGGTCCTTCAAGATTTTTTCCCATTCAGGCGGTTAACCCTTTCAAGATGCCATCAGATTCCGGATTTTGTTGCTTCAAAATTTTGGTTCTTCGAGATTTTAGTCCATTCGGGATTTTCATTCATTCTGGTTTTCGGCTCCTCGATTAGAATTTCGAGCAATTCGGATTTTCTTTTGTTTTTCGGTTTTTTAGTTTTAGGATTTTGACTCTTCGAGATTGTGGCTCTTCAGTTAGTTTCGAGTTTACGGCTCTTCAGGATTTTAGTTCCTCGAGATTTAAACTAATTCTGGATTTTGGCTTTTCGGAATTGTGACCAATTCGGGTTTTCTTTTGTCTTTTGTTTTGGGATATTAGGTTTTAGAATATGCGATTGCGGGATATTGGCTATTCCGGATTTTGGCTCTTGGATATTTTAATATTTGTTTTTAGTCTCCGATTATTATTTGATAATACTAATAATTTAGGATTTTGTTATAAATTTTTCTACTAAATTAAAATTTCAAATAATGAGTAATGATTTTTCAAAACATTTGAGCTATTAAATCATTCAAGCTTATAAGATATTTAAAGTTTAACAATAACCAGTATATTGGCTATGAAGCTTTAAGGTGTCTGTAATGAATTCTTATTCTCATAAGAAATTTAGAAGTTTCGGTAATTTAAAAAATAATTTTATTGGTAAAATTGTTATTACCAATTCTTATTTAAACTTTTATTTTCTGCGAAATTAATACAAATTACTAAAAAGCAAATCAGGCTTTTGTTTAAATATAATTTTAATTTTCTTTGTATTAAATATTTTTAATTTTTTTACGATACATTGTACCCATTGTACGTACGTACGTTGTATGGCCTTATTGTGAATTCTATAACTTCACTGCATTTTTATTATCCCTATGTCATAATTTAACAATAAGTTTTATTAAATAAAAAAAAATTAAAAATTTACAGTTTTGATTTAACCCTTTAAGGACGATTGGAACACCGGTGTCCCATAAAGAAAATAATTTGTCCTGACTACCTAAAGTTATTTTTTTCTTATGTCTGTACATAATTGTAAAGTAGAAGGTTGAAGGAATCTAGAATATTTTTTACAAGTCTCTAGCTATTTGCTGTATAGTAAATATTTAAGCTCAAAAATGGCGAATTTTTAAATTCTCAAATTCATAATTGTTTTATTTATTTTTCATACTTCTAATTTTTTTAAGCAAAACCCTTTTGGCAATAAACACTACAATACTCATACGTCATATTTTTCATTAAAGCGAAAAATCTTATTCATTAAATTTTTGGGCTATTTTTGTCCCTATCGTTTATAGAAGCACAAAATACATCGAATCAGACTCCGTTAGACTTTCCAAGGTTAGATGTAAGACTTATCATTGATTATGTTTCTCAGTTTAATTTTTATTGCTGATTTTCATTCCGTAAAAAGTGTCTCGTCGTTAAAGGGTTAATGATAATGAACACTTCACTTCTTAAACACTTCAAAATTATCAGTATTTATGACTTTAAAATACCGTCCCGACCAGCTTTAAAATTGAAGAAATCTTAGAAGAGCTTGAAATTTACATTTGAGCTTAGTTCTTGTGAAATCTGTTACTTTTAACTTTGAAAACTTGAAAAAAATAAATTTTAAAATTTAAAATCTTTAATGGAAAAGGCTTTAATTTAAAAGCTAATATAAAAGTTTAAACATTTATCTTAGAATTAGAATTAAAACTATCTCAGAATTGTATTGTACTTGGGCTCGCTAAAAAGGTCTTGGAATTCCTGACAAACCTGAACCGATTCCAATCGGTTACGAATCGGTAATGAACTGATTTATAACCCATAAGGGTAAGCGCGCTACCTTCGGGCGTGTTAAGCTTCGGACAATTCAATTTTTCTCTATGTTCCTTATGGATTTCACGCATATTTCTGAAAATTTAAGGTATTGGACTAGCTATAAAAATATAATATTATAATGGGCCAAATTCATTTACAACACATTGAAAAAATTGACTTGTTCGAAGCATAAATCGTCCGAAGGTACGATTAGGTTTCCCCTAACTAATTTTTATCCAATATTCGATTTATATTGTTCCTAAGGTATTTAGGGGAATCTTTTAAATGATTCATTCTGTTCAATAAATCGGATGTGAACCGGTAAACGGTAAATTATGTGAAGGTACTTTTAAGGTATAGTACCTTGTATGCAAAGGTAAAGTACTTTGTGACACCTTTTCAGCGCAGTATTGTCGTAATTCAAAATATAACAGAAAATTGACGAATTTCGCCACAAAAGATCTCCTTAATAGGTAAAAAGTTACATTTTTATGTAAATTAGTTTCTCTGAGTGAGATGTTCATCAGTTTCACCTGGTAAATTTCTTTCACCAAGCCACTTTACAAAATACCTCTCCTACGCCAATTCACACAAGTCTTTTAGGCAAATTTTAGCGTATTTTGCTGGAAATTAAAATACCCAAAAATGGACCTGAGAAGACTATTCAGCAAAAAGCTCTTCTAATTTGCCTTTTTCTGAGAACAAACTGGCACATTCAGAAGCATTAATTTCATTATCTCTTCCAATTAGCAAATTGAGTCATTTGTGTGTGAATTTCTTCTCAATAGGAAAACAATAATTTTTGGGGTAGGCGGATGAAAATTACATTTTCGTGAGGCACTTCTTGGCAAGTTGAATTAATTGTCTCCTATTCTCTTTTTTTTTTTTGTTACTCTAACTCTGACTCTTTCCCCTTTTTGTCAGACGAATTTTCCTTCAATATCGCATTAAGAGCTTAACGATAGAATTCTAATAATTCTTGCTTGTACAACTCACGCGGGATTAAGTGTTATTGCCAACTGTTTTGCATTCAATACGATGTTTCTTAGCTGATTATAGGCTCGAGATTTGTGGCCTCGATTAGGACTTTTGCGACGATCTCTCCTTCAGATTTTAGGTCTTTATTGTCTACAATATAAATTTATCACTATTTTATACACTCACATCGTCATGATGGGGATTATATGTGGGTGAAAACACTTCGGAGAATGTGAAAGTCATTGGCAAAGATTTTCATGCAGACACTCCAGCAAGAGGAGCTTCCATCTAGGAAAATTTGAGTATCTTCATGGAGCTGATGTCGCTTTAAATTTTAAATTTTGCTTCTCTAACAGTGATTCTCAGCAATTTCTTTAAGAAGATGATATTTAAATCTCAAGGAATATAGAGTATTTTTGGCTCGTAAAACTGGTGCCAGGACTGGGTTCTATATACACTAACAATATTATAAAATAAAGCCAATCAATTCAAACAGTATGAAAATTTATTGTTGTATTCAGGAGCCAAGAAAATAATCCTATATCAAAATTCTAAGTAGCTATTTTGGGAAAATTCAGTAAAAGACTTAAATTTATGAAGTAATATCAGCTTTTGTACCCAAAATTGTGATAAAGTTGCAGATTGTAGGTACTATAGCAACTAGTTACCAGGCTATACATTCAAGCTTAATTATTCAGGTAGAACATAAAAATATACACAGAACAGTAAGGACAGACAGACAGGTTCAAAGCAGAGAACTAATATAGGAATAATAAATGAATGAATAAATAAATATTTCAATTTAAAGAAACATTAAAATCATTTACGACACAAAATGCTCTTTTCAGACATTTATTTTAAATTTAATAAAATAAAACAAATTGTTTAAAAAGAAACAAATTGACAGCAACACTATAAAACATTTTATTCTAAACATTCTGAATATGTACATCCAATAGTTAATGCAATAGCAAGAGAATCCATTAAAGAATTAATTTAAATGCTTCTTATTTAAGAAGGTGATATGAATATCAATAAAACTAGAATATCCCTCCAGATAATAAATTTAGCGAAATTGAATGGTTCATTCGATTTCAAAATTGAAATTTATATTTTATGATCCGAAAAGAATTTATTTAAATATTCAATTTGAATGAGAATCTGGGAAAATAAAATTTAAAATGTACCCTGAATTATTTACTTCAATCAAAATTTTATGAAGTGGGAAGTCATTTAATCTTTCGCACTTTCTTCTGCAAAAGACCAAAATGATCAGCTGACAGGGAAAATGTGGAATATCATCGATATAGTGATATATCGTTCGATATTCTCGATCACCGATATGTGCTCAAAAAAGTTCTCACCCTAAGAGAAAACCGCTTTTTTAGTCTTGCGTAGAGCTTTTCATATCAAGACCGACAGCTCTGGGTCAGATCAGAACAAAAAGGTTGCTCCTTTAGGATGACAACTGTTTTCGCTGGAGAACACAGGTATGTACCCAACTGAAAAATCGGAACAGTCCTGGCACCAGTTCTCATCGGTTATCTAATACTGTTATGATGTATAATCTTTTATACACTTCATAAACATCTGGATGGTTTATATTCCCAATGAAAAGTATCTCGACTGAAGTATACGTTTTAAATTGAAATTTAACAACACAAATGTTTGTAAAACTGTAATCAAACAATAAGTGGTAGGGGAAAGTGCCCATGATTTGTACGGTCCCAAGCTTCATAATGACTAAATTTTTCCTATGTTTTTCAATAAATGTGATTAATTACACCCGCTAGACCCATATTTTAAAAGTAGAGGAAAATGTCCTGTATTTAAAATATGTTGTGGAGTCACATTTTACAGAAACATTGAAAAAAAAATATTCGTTACAAAGCTTGGAACCGTGCAAAGCATGGGCACTGGGCATTTTTAATTTTAACTGATAGAACTTTGTTAATTAAGGTATTAAAATTGTTTAAAGATTACATAGCTTGTAATTATTTTATTGTGTTATTTTTTTTACCCATTTAATACTGTGTAGGTTAATCTATGAGTAAAACTGCCATGTAATTTAATCAAAAAATAAATTATTTTACCTAATAAAAGACTTTAATAATGTCACCTTTTATAAAAAGCCACGTTCCATTCCGTTAAACCTTTAAAAAAAAGTACCAGCGGTAAGGTAGCACCTTATAGGGGGAAGTGGGGCACCTTTTAAATTTGGATTTTTCATCTAATTTTATATAAAATTGAGTCTTATCGTGATATAATTTAACTGTACAAACAGATTGAGAAGCTAAATTATATTATGATATGGCTCAGTTCCACTTAAACACGGGAGAAAAATCCCAATTTCATGAGTGCCCCACTTTTTAAAGGTGCCCCACTTTAAAAGGCGCCCCACTTCCCCCTATGTGGCAAACTCAGAATAACTAGAGGGAAATGGGACATCTGGGAAATGGGGCAGTTTTGACATAAGGCTTTCTCTCCTATTTTTAAATGGAACTGCACCTTACCGTGATATTATTTGGCTTTACAAATCCATTTAAAACTAAATTGCATTATGATAAGCCTTAATTTCTTTTTTTAAATAAGAGAAGCAAGCCCAATTTCAAAGGTACCCCAATTCAAAGGTGCCCCGCTACCTCCTCACATCAATTAAAATCAAGTATAAATTCGCCAAAATCTTCCGCAACTTTCAAATTAAGTTTAAATAATTCTTAAATAAGAGAAAATTTAATTAACATTAAATATTTCCACTGATACCAAGCCATCAGGAGGGGAATTCTGTAGTGCTCTGGCAATGCCATATGACAAATTGGGTGCGAATCCTAGGAGAGCTTTTTCGAAAATGCGATTCTGTAGCCGTGATATTGTCATTTCAGCGCACGTGGCATTGTCAGAAGTCACATATTTAAGATTTATGGTAATTTAAATGACATGAATTTTCTTAAACAAATCAACCAAGACGTACTGTATTTTCATAAATTCATCAAGTAAAGAGATTTCATTAAAAATTCAATGAATTGTATTTTCGAACTCATATGATATGAAAAAAAAGCTCCAATGGCATTGTCAGGTTTCGAATTCACAATACCACGAAAATTACAGAATTCCCCTACAGGTCTTAATTTTTTTACATTGAAATTTTAACTTTAATCGGTTGTCGTTTCAGAAAATATTGTATTAGTCTGATATGACACTTGCTCATCATTTAATTTGAGATTCATATTAATTAACGCTGATGAACATTCAAATGTGTGATTTGTGCCTTTAAATCACTTAATATTTTTAGAGTATTTTTATATTTAATACTGAACGAGGCATTGTATACATACTGTCTCTGTGAAGTTCGAGCAGTAAAAGGAAGACTACATAGCATAAAATGTTTTCGCAACATTCTTATAAATAAATTTTATAATAAATATAAATTTATAATAATTTATAATTTATAGAATATAAATAAATTTGGTTCATTCATTCATTTTTTAACACTGCTTCTTAATGATACCGCGGCCTAGGACACCCATATTAACGGCCTATGTCTGCCTATCGGAGTCGATCCCAAACCCCCCCAAGGCTAGATCCTGAATCCTTTCATTCCGTGAAAACCATCCCGATTTGAGAGCTATCTCCGGTTCGGATTTTTTCTATACCGATGCAAAGGCATATCAGAGAGAACCTAAAACCCTCTTGGAAGTTTGAACGTTTAAATCGACGAGTTTCACAAAACTGAATAAAGTTCATGAAAAGGACATTTATTTCAATGAAATTGCAATTCTAAAGTTATGCCATGCCGAAATTCCGGAAACTACACAAAAATTCGATTTTTGCAGCAAATATATACACGCTATTGTTGACATTGTTGACGATTGAAAGTCAAGAATATCGAAATTCGAAATTGCAGAACAATCAGCGACAAAGCGGCGAGTATGTGAACTTGCACTTTATGTTTCCGTAGATTTTCGAATAGGTATGATTTGTCTTTGGAGTGGCTTTATTTCTTCGAAAGGTTATTACTGAATGGAGCCAAATTGGTTCAGCCCTTGGATCAGTTACCTCGTTCTAGGCCTGTTTCGAGGTCGTGTACCATCACAATGGGTTTCAGTCTACCTTTTTATCAATAAATAGATCAAATTCTAAATCTTTATTCATTCAAAGACATGAATAACATATTCGAATGGTCACCAGTGACAATTAAAATGAATCGCATTAAAATTTTAATGTGAAAGTGTAGTGAGGCCATAGACTCACAATATTTTTGTTTAGATAGGGGCGTGGCTTTGTTTTTGTACCTGTCATGTCTTATTTTATATTGGAATTTTCAAAATTTTACCCTAAAGATGGAGCTCAATGTGAGACCATATTCAGCGCTAAATCCTCGTTCTTCCCATCTAATCCTAATTCTAATTCGCAAAGTTCTTCATTAACCTTTATGTCCATTTTGTCTTACAAATATCTCTCTTTCTGTCTTTCAGGAAGTCATTCAGGCTTCGCACATATTCTGGCTTTGAACACTTTTCATTATTCTTCACATATCTTTAATGTGTCTGACTTAGTGTATGACTTCAGACTGAATATTAAAATATTAGCACTAGGTCAGATTTATTAAAGGAATATGGGACGGAAATATTATGTGTTTGAAGCCAGAGTATGTGCGAAGCTTGAAAGATTTGACCAAATTCCGAACATATGAGAAAATTACGAAAAAATCTTGAATTTCTGAATCCTCTAGATAGATTATAAGTCCGGAAGGGGGCGCGGCCTAAAATATTAGATGAGAACAATATTTTACACAACTCCTGACTATATCTGCCCCTTAACTCTTTCCGGACCGCAGCATATGCTGCAAGCAAATTTCACAATTTTTAATCAAAAATATCTAAGCTCAGGAATTAATTGAGGTCCTACAAAAAATATGTCACATTTGGACATCCTTATAGTTTGTAATCATCCACAAAAATAGGATTTTTATCAGTTCTGAATACTTAAAAAACATTGTTTTTCACAGAACATTCATATGCTGCTTTGGGTACTCTCGTCCCAAAAGAGACGAAAGAGTTAAGAGCTTATTCAAGTAGTCAATTACTTCAAAGTGAAACTTAGGATTAATAAACCCATTATTTTTTCTATCGTACAATTGGTGTCAGAAATAAAGTCTAGACGTTATTATTAAGTTTTCATCAACTCTGATTAACCCTAATCAACTCGATCTAAACATCCAGAAAATTGACTATTTTATTCCTTAAATTCAATCCTTAAATAAAATCCCTATTTCAGAAACGCAAGAGAAAATCCGTTCAAAAGATTTTATTTTATTATCTTTCTAGTGAAATGCGACAGGTGAATTGGGTGGACGTTTTGATGGTGAGAAGATCCACCCACTTACTGGATCGACTGAATTCTTGTCCCGATTTAATGTTCTCATTGGGTCTGGGATGCCGAAGAAGTGAATATTTTGATGATTTTGTGATGAGAATGGGTGGTATAAAAAAAGGATTTAAAATGAAACACCAAAAAAAAAGAAATGCAAATCCCATTGATTGGTGCTCAATGAAAGTGCAGAAGAGGCAAAATGCAGGAAAATTGAATTAATGGACGAAGTATGTGGAAATGAAACCGGGAGCTCTTGTGATCTTTTGTGATTGAAAACAGACACTCATGAATATTATTTCTACATAGAGATTTATATCTCATGATTATTTATTTTCGATTGGACAAAATTTATGTGTTTTTAGAAAATACATTTATAATTCTCCTCGGGATTTTCTTATCCTCCTTGGTGTTTTTTTTTCTCTTCTTTCTTTTTGGTTTTGCAGAACAGTTTTTGCTTCTTAACTGTCGTTTCTGCTGACTTCAGCACTTCTTGTTGATGTTTTTGACCCTTGGCTGTCTCCATGCAACTTCTTGCAGTTATCCCAGACGACAAACTGCCACCAGCAATCCCCTCGTCAATGCTTCTGTATCTCTGGGCTTGACGCTTTCGGATCAATTTCCAAACTGATTCAAATCAGCTTTGTCATCGACAAGAAATATTAAATAAATTTACATTCGCTCTATAATTCTTTGCGTCTCACGACGGGATTTTATGCAGAAATTCTGCCATTTCTTCCAGGGACTTCTCTCCTGTTCTTTTTTTTTGCTCTTGTAGCCATCTCGAGGAGGTGGATGAATTCTACCATTTCCTCCGCAAACTGAATTTCTTTGACTGTCGCATGAGCTTCATCTTGTTCTTTTTAGCTGCAATGTACCTCTCCCCATGGATTTTTTCTTCACTTGTGAAATATGAGGAAAAGACCATCGAGACGAAAGACAGAAATGAAACAGTCCTCCAAGCTCCAAGTGAAACATCGTATGCACTCAGATAAAATCGCTCTGAAATTTAAGGAACAGCCTTACCCTGGACCACTAAAGAAAAAAGAATTAGGATATCGACTTTCTGTGTTCGATAACCCTGAAATAAATTAATACAGTGCGACTTCAATAGTGTAAACTCATAAAATATTAAATAGGGGCCGTAGGGCTATATTGAGCTTGGTTTACGTTGAAAACGTTATCTTTTAACCGATAAATTCAATTACGTTATAGCATAGCTTCCTTTAGAATTATGTGAAGTGGGGTGGAGTAACCACTTAGCGCCATGTTTATGAAAAAGAGGGATTCATTTTATTATAACTTCTGAACCCTTATTACAATACAACTTAAATTTGACATAAAGTTACTTAAATGCATTAGTTCTAGATACATGAAAACAATAGTCCTACAATTTAATGCTGAACTAGGGGAATGTTGGCATGGTTCGCACAGAGTGAACCTTCAAAACAACGCAAATTTTCTCTTTGTTTCCAAAGAGCTAGTTCGTCATTTCTTAGCCATAAGATAGTTAATTATTAAGCTCATGATACGAGATGAGAAATGGTAGGTCACCTCTTTGCAAACAAAGAAAAAATTCACATCGTTTGAAGGTTCACTCTGTGCGAACCATGCCTACATTCCCCTACTTAAAAAACTGATTTTTATTAGCAATGCAAAAATAACCACTTCGTCGCCACTTTTTACCACTTTTCGCCAGTTTTGTAACCACTTCTCGCCACCCACTTGAAAAGGTCCGAAATCGAATTTTTTTAGGCAATGTTATGAAAAGAATACATTCAGCATTTCTTTTTCCTCACGATCACCTTATTATTACTCACTTTAAATTATTTTTCTTCACTTTTATTTGAGAAATCAAATTATAGGACTATTGTAAAAGGTAAACAATGCAGATTTGACAACTGAGAATCTACGAAGTGAAGTTAGCGTCGCCTATTGAAAAGAGATGCCTCATTTTTATATAAAAATAATGTAAAATGAAATATTAATTCACTAAATACAAATTTCATGTATTCCACAAGTATAATTAAATATTCAATAGACAAATTATTTATCCAAAAAGGTATATTTTGCTTGATAAAAATTTGATGACAATTAATATATTTGGTAAGAAATATTAGATTCGATGCACTTACTTAAAATATTGCTCTTAAAAATTCTCAAAATCGTCAATCCAAAACAAATAATAATTATTTTTCGACTTTATACGTAGCAGCAGTAAAATAGAAATAACTTTGCGGCTCATTTATTTCATAAATCGCAAAAAATAGCGATTTCAATATAGGTGGCGAAAAGTGGGGCACTGGCGAGAAGAGGTAATTCCTCCCTAATAGCGTTTCCAACATAGCTCCATCTCAATGTAGTTCCGTCTACCCGTATTTAAGGATTGCGGTGATCGTGTGATAAGTTTCATAATTGCGTTGATTGCGCAATCAGACTCCAGGATTGCACTATATCCAATCTGGTCAATTGAAGACCTAAGGTTTTGAAAAAGTGTACGAAATTTCGTCATAGTTGCATGTAGGCGCTAAAGTCTTAAATTTGAAATGTAATACTCTTAACACAAATTGAGTTTTTTTGTTATTTTTTTGAGGCATGTTTCTTGAAACCTTTTAGACAGTTCATCGTCTTTCTTTTCTCTAAAATTATTCTTAATACACTTTAAAGAAGGGGCATCTTGACATTCATTTTTCCATACGTTTTTGCATAATGACAAGTTTGTTCCTAAAGTGAATTATTTTATCATTCTGATATATTTCGAAATTGTGCGTTAAAAGCAATTTAAAAATACATACTTTATAATGTTCGCCGAAATAATGCAAGACCTACGAGCAAATTTGTTTAAGTCACGGTACAATATCTGCTAAATTTTTAAAAGGAGTAGTGAAAAGTAGCTTCACTTTTTATTAGGCTTGATGGGCCCCTGTTTCAAAGTAACTAAAAATATCGTCATGGCTTTGAGTAATATTTCGGCTACCTTGTTTTTGGTAGTTTCTTGTCCATCCAGAATTCTTACAAAGCCTTTTCACAAAGCGTCGATGTTTTTTTTAAGGAACAAAGTAGTGTCCGAAATTGCAAGCTAGCCGAAATTTGGTACACTTACCCTATATGGTCCAGCTGCCTTTAGAAATATGCGAAAAACGTATATAAATGTAGCCGTAATCTATAAAATAACCCCAGATAGCCTAAAATTTGTTGATATACACAGCAAAATTCACTTTAGGGAAAGGCTTTTAAGCTTCGCACACACTCTGGCTTCGAACTCTTTATATTTTTCTTTCAGATTAATTAAGGGAACATTGACAAAAATATAAAACGTTCGAAACTAGAGTATGTACGAGGCCTGAAAGCCTTCCCCTATACACTTATCGTTTCTTTAAATTAATTCTATTTTACCTATTCTACTCTTCTACCGTATAAAATTTCAACGGTTCTTGCAAATAAACTAGGTGCAATTTTTCAATCTGCAAATGTCTTTCTTAATCGAAGATTATGACTACCACAGACATTTTTGAGAATTTTCCGGAGTGTAGGTAACTGAATTTCCCTCATAGGAATTGACTCTTATGTATTTTGCATTATAAGCTGTATTTAGTGGTGAGCTGGGGGCGGGTAAAAGTGGCGAATAGGAGAAAATCCATTGAAAATCCAAATGGAAATGTCGATGGGATAGAATTGACGGTCCCTCTGCGATCATCATCCTGCAGCAAAAAGGGCAAAAAAATAAGATTTTTCTCTCTCTGAATTTTATGGTGCACTGAACACTGTTCTGGAATATAAAAGAGACTTAGCACATGGACTCACAAGAGGGACAAAACCCAGAAGGTGCGAGGAAGAAATCTTGTGGGGGGATGATGCGACCACAACGCTCCCTAATAAGCTGAAAAGGAGGGCTCTCAAAAGGAGACCAATGACAACAAAAAAAAAGAGATCATATTTATATATATTTGTTACTTTGTTGGATTTCATTTATGGTCCAAATGGCTTTGGATTCTGTGAGAAAACGTGAAGCATAAATTGGGAATATGGCAAACATAAATTTGCCTCCTTTGGCCATTCAATACATTTTGCTATTCTTCTCCTTGTTTGTGACACCGATGCTGTGTGGACCTTTTCTTGGTTGTTTTGCATTGCAAAATGCTATCACAATATGCCATTTGACAGCCTTTTTAGGTGGACTTCCAATGAGCTGGGCATTCTGTCCTCGAATTCTCTCAATATTGACTGTTTGGAAGACAATCAGAAGGTTCTTTAGCTCTGCGTTGATGAGGCTGCAATAAATTTAATCAGTCTCTAGGCTACTCTAGGCTAGAGAGATCATCAAACCTAAAATTCACACTGGGACAATACTTCAAGAATTCCATAAATGTAATCCTTAAAAATTTTTAAAACAATTTTTAACAGCAAATTTCTATCAACTCAACACAGAATTGTCCTGCTGATCTACTATAAAATACCCACAATTTACCCCAAAATCCTCAGGAGAGCTTGTAAAGTGTTGGGGACTTTCTCATATCTTCCAAAATGCTCTGTGCATGCCAACATTTTCATATAGCACGAGTGTATACTATCTTCAGCAAATTACCATGTCACCCAAAATCCAGAAAATACCGTCGACAATTCTCCATCCAAGTCCACGTAATTACATGCAATTATGGATGTACATTTTGAGCTTTAATATCACTACAACTGAGCCATAACCGCTCGGGACAAACGTAAAAATTTGATAATTCATTACCCACAGGAATTGTTTGTGTGACCAAGAGGTGACCTTTTTTTGTATTTTTGTACATAATAATTCTGTTAAAACTAATGACAACATTAATGCATGACAATAAAATTGATTACACCAGAGAAAATTGGTATGTTCTTCTCCAACTCATCATAAGACTAAATAAACTTGATAATGTCGAAGGCGGGCAATTCCGAGTCATTATACTCTGGGCTGAACTGCTTGCCCTCCTCTGTGCCCCATCGGTAAAAAAAATAAATAGAAGAATTATGTAAAATAACATTGAGTGATTTGTACTTCGTGATTGTGGCGAGATGACAACAATTTACGTGATTTTTTGGGTCAAACTCTCCTGCTTTTTTCTTCACTCATCACGTAATTAATAATTATACAGTGCCACATCAGTATTTCATACATAGATAGACACTGAATACAAATGGAGCCATTTGCCTGGAAAATATTGACACGCAATGGAAATCTTGTTAAATGAGCTCAATAGAATAAATTTAATTGAAATCGTGAAGAAATAAAAGGGTGTTCGTTTCATCATGGTCGATACCTTCTAAAATAGTAAATAGGTGTTTGTTGTTACTCATTTTAGCCGCTAGATGGCAGAACTCAACAGCCCATTAATCGTTTTCTTAGGAATTGTGAATATTTTTTGTTAAACTTCATAACTGAAATTGAAATAGAAATTTTCTTTTTCCGCAAACACTCTCATTCGATCCGACATAGCGCCATCTGATAGCTACCCAAGAAGCCAACTAGCTGCCTTATACGGGTTTCAGACTTAAGGCTTAGCCATGTGGCTTAACTTCTCTAATTTCTTATTAATCAAGATTTTTTGAAAAATTATCACTTAAGTTTGGACAACATGGGCAAGTGATCTTTTAATTTAAAAAAAAAAAAACAATAAAAATGGTTGCTATTTTGAATTTCTAGACCATTGGGAACTGGGCTAAACCTTAGGTCTGAAGCTGGCCTTAGAGAGCCAAGGCTTTACCCTCAAACGATGCGAACTTTTTCTTTGTTTGCAAAGAGCTACTTTACCATTTGTCAATTCGTCTCATGAGCTTAATAATTATCTATCGTATGGCTAAGTAATGACGAAGTAGCTCTTTGCAAACAGAGAGAAAATTTGCATAGTTTGACGGTCGAAGTCTTGGATCTCTAAGGTAGCGACTTTAGCTTCATGATCTGGGCTCGAAGGAGTGGATAATTGGTTATCCTAGGACTCAGGACAACATCATTACTAAAAATTTACCACATTGTACTGATGTGAGACTATTCCCTATCCTACGCTGTCTTGTAATTCAGATTGTTACTCAAGTATGACGGTATTTCGACCTCATTATTACCAACGCCTGATGTGCTTCGTTTTCGAATTTTCAATCAGGATTCCGAAGAAATGGTCAATAGGGTAAATATGTAATAAATCTTAATAGGATGGAGTCATCTCTTATGGACGTTATACACTTACGGGAAGGTGGCAGTAATTTTCAATTTTTACTTACAAAAGTATTTCAAAAAAACACGCAATTGCTAATCACATCATAAAGTTCTAATTTCATGATTTTCCGAAATCAGTCTTAAGTTAAAATTTGAGGTTTCTACGGGCTATCGATAAGTGTATAGTGTCCATAGTGTAATGACGGTAGCCTATGTAGAAAAACTTTATGGCTCTAAGTTGAGATCCTGCTCGATTTTCTCTCAATTAAATTCCCTGAAAGAAAAAATGTGTTCATTTTACGTAAATCGTTACCTAAATCTGACTTGATTTTGACCTTCTTACCCACGCTTCATGTGTTTTCATTTCCAAGTTTAAATAGGTATTCCCGTTATTCCAGACCAGTACAATCAACTGTGAGGAGACGTCAATCTCAGGGCAGACCTATGACAAAGTGGCTGAATCAAATTCAAAATCTTGCCTTGAAGCGCCTTGGGATTGACCGTAAACAATGCCTTGCTGAAGTGGAAGAGGATTGGCAGGCTTAGGCTGCTAACTTAGCTGTTCTAAGTCCATGACCAAAATAGAGGTAAGCGGTTAAAAATTATGATGATTCCAGTTTGTCAAAACTGTTTATTATTGACAAATGCTATTCCTTAAACTTCTTCCCAATTAGCACTCTGTCGACGAATCCCTGTCTTACTAGCGTGGTAAAAATCAGGTCAAAATTAAGTAATCTTTCCTCGCAATATTAAGTTCACTGCTACGTAAGCATTACCTAAAGCTGACTTGATTTTGACCTTATTTACTAACATGTCATACATTCTCAATATTAATTTTAAACAGCGATTCCAGAAAAATGTGTAAAATTCTAGATTAAGGTGAAGTGCCCTCGAGTCGACCGGTTCCTCGACTCGACCGGTGGGTCAATTTTTGAATGTTTGATTGCAAATTTACACGAAATTGTCACTGATTTCATATAATTTACGGAATAATTGATCTATTCATGTTAGATCATACGCCAAATATTAGTGCAAATATAACTAAATTGAATAAATAATTCCACCGGTCGAATTGAAGAACTGGTCGACTTGAGGGCACTTTACCTTATTTGTATTATGAAAAAATTGTTAGTCTAATAAAGGCTAATCCTTAAACTTCTCCCCAATAAGCTCTGTGTCAACGAATCTCTGCTTTATTAGCGTGGTAAAAATCAAGTCACAAATAAGTAATCTTGCCTTGCTGCATTTGCTTCACTGCTACGTAATCGATACCTAAATCTGACAGTTTTTGGCCTTATTGCTAAAGCTTAATACGTCTTCACTCCCTATTTTAAACAGTGATTCTAGAAAAATAGATGGATTGGTAGTTTATTTAACTTACAGAAGATTTTGTAGCACTAAGCATACCCAAATATATTTTATTACCTTGGTAATAATAAAGTTATAATTACGTAATATTACCTTGAAATATTTACTTCACTATTACCAAATCATTACTCAAATCTGACGTGATTGCGACCTTACTAACACTATGTATTTCAATATAGTAACTAATCTAAATAAGTTGTACATAAGAAAAAATGCGTACCACTCAATTGAATCAATAGATGGCAGACCTCAATAGTTCATCAATCCCTTTCCCATAATTAAAATGAATAATTTCCAAAAATTACCATCAAAATGCAATTTTGTATTCATTTTGTCAATTTGAACTAGCATTAAACATATTTTCCATCCACACAACCCATTCTGCCCCCAGCATCCCCCAATCTATAATTAATTTATCACCTGAAACGGAAAATAAATTGAAAATAGTGCCAGAGTTGCAACAAAATTGCCATATTTAATCTCATTGAGCGACGCGTAGAGTATTTGCAACAAAATTGCCAATATTTATCGCAATGGTCTGCCAATGGGGTTTTTGAGATAAAATAAAAAAAAGATAATTAAATAATTAATTAGTCCCTTGGACGCCAGAAGGGCTCAAAGTCCACCACCCACACTATTAGTGTCTAAATCAGCGTCAGTTTTATTGATTGCCAAGCGCGCGCACTTTTCAAAAAAAAAAAAAAAAAAGTTGTAGGAGCGCGCGAGATGCAACAGGAACTTGGGGTAATTGCTGGGGTTTTGTGGGTGGGACTTCTCTTTGTTTGCCCCGGACTCTATGCCAAATTGCACGTTTTCCTGCCAAAAGAGAATTTATGATCACGTAATAATTTGTGCTAGTGAAAAATGTCACTTTAATTGGGGGCGGAGGGTGGCAATTCAATGAATTTTTCATTCAACTCATAAAGAATGTCTTGGGGACTTTTTCCAGGTTTTTGGCTCATAAGGACTCTGGGGACTAACAAAGGAATTCCAAATGAGCTTTTGGTATTTAGAAAGGGTTATAATGCATTTACAGTAAGAAAATTACTTGGGGTTCCTCGAAAATAAGAAATCGCTATCCCAAACCATTTAACCTATGACTTCATATAAATATTCTTAATCTTTATATGGAATACTTCACTTAGCTTTTCCACTTCAATTTCTTTTTGACTATTTAGGGCTTTTCAATATCAAGTTAGTACTCGAATACCTTTCATGTCATTTCGCGGATCGATTGGAAATCCTAAACAGAAGACTCAGCAAAGACTGGGGAGTTGATTCAGTGAAATAATTCATCAAATTGAAGTGTCGTGTGGTTAAATGAAAGGAGGGTGAAAGTAGGATAATTTTCCTCTTTAGACAAGTGTATGGCTTTTGAAAATTTCCACCCCTCAGGAGAATAAATCAATGTGTTGCAATTTGCATTGGGTATAAATTGAATTTCTCACATTTCTCCTCAATAGTCTATTTAATTCTATCTCCACAAGTGCATTTTAATACATGGTGATCAAGTTTAATTTATCCATCCATCGGGTTTGTATGCAAAGAGAATATCCATATGAAAAGCACCGGGGGAAATTAATTATTTAATTATGTGCAGATTGAATAGACTTTTCACTATGTGGCATTTCCCCATATTTACCCATTATATTTCACTGCCAAACTACTAATATCTCTCTCAGATCTTAAACTGTATTATTTGATAAATAGGCTTTCGCGCCCGTATATGCCAATAATATTTAATTATATTGAGACTCTAGGATGTTTATTTATCCATACGATCGACTTCCCAATTGTGTTTATTTGTGCAGTGGAATAGCCCGATGGTGCGAGGTCGATGCCAAGGGACGTGGCATCATAATCATCATCATTGACTGTGTCGCCTCCCGCGCATCTCAACCAAGATATGACCGAAGAAAGGAGGAAGAAACAAGCCATACAATTGGATAATAAATACAGTTATACTGTGATCTATTTCCACCGAGACTCACGCAATGCACCGGCCAAATTGCTCTTTCACTCCATCTCATGCCATTTGCACTGCCAGAGCATCATTGCCCAAGACAATCATCGATTCAATAGATGCCCCCTAACTATATTTTCCCGTTCAACAGCTTCTCTGCTCTTTTTTTTTCGACTTGATAGTGACGCGCGATCGAGTGCCGAGATGGGCAAGACACACGCTATAGCACGTGAAACACGTCAAAGGGGTTCATGCACGTAACCTTCTAGGGCCCTTGCCAAATGTTTGACTCGTTTGACTATGGTCACTCGATAATATAAGTGTACAAAATTTCGGCCAGCTTGTAATTTCGACCACTTTCTTTGTTCCTCAAATTTCTATAAATTATTAGTTTTTGCACACTCTGGAGATTATAAAATGAAAATAATAACAAAAAAACGTCACTTCGACTAACGAGATGCTGTGAAAAGGACATTGGAAGAATTCCGGAAGGACAAGGATCTATAAAAATGAAGGTGGCCGAAATATGGCACCAAGGCTATGTGTACATTTTTATTCATTTTAAAATGTATTAAGAATAGTTTTAGAGAAAATAAAGACGATAGACTGTCTACAAGATTCCAAACGAAGTAACAAAAAAGTCAATATGTATTAAAAATGTTACACTTCAAACATGAGAATTTAGCGCTTGCATGCAACTATGCTGAAATTTAGCACTAGGGGCCTATCAAACCTAAAAAAAGTGAAGCTATTTTTCAGTTTTCATTGTAAAAATTTTGTAGATTTTACACCGCGACATTAACCAATTTGCTCGTAGTTCTTGTATTATTTCGGCTAACATTAGGGTGGATTCTGGAAAGGGAGACACTTAAGAAAAAGTTCGATTTCAAATGCATTTTTAAGCCGAATAATTATTTATTATTTTCATTTAATTTATAACATGAGATTCCTTGTGAAATATTCTAAAAAGAATCTTAACAGTTTTTATTAGAATTTTCAATCAATTAATTAGAATATTCAATCAAATTAGAAAACAACATATATTTTGAAAAGATGGACAAAATTTTGGAAAGTTGGACAAAAACTTTCGGAAAGTTGGACATAATGATATTAATGACAAAATATCATACGAAATATGAAGAAAATCAAATGTTGTGGGTTTTCTCTATATACTTGCACATTAGATGGTTATGCTAATCCCTCCTTTATGTCCGGGTAACAGTTGAGGAACGTTAATTACCAAGAACTTCCTGGACGTCCAACCAAAAAGAGGTTCTGTAAATTTCACAGTCGTCTCGCGCTGTCCAGCAGCTATAGCTTTCAAGCGGATGCAACTTCTTAGCAGATTTGGATACCTCATCCGGCCAGGTCCTTTTTCACTTGCTTTGGGAGTTCTGTAGAGGCTCCTCTTTGTCTTTCTCCAGGTGTTTTTGCGATATTTACTACCCACTCTATCAGAAAAAGTGGTCTTCGGAATCTGGAAATACTTGCAGCCTTTTCCAGGAGATTTTCTCCTCATCAGCTGCTAACTGCTGTTGCAACTATTTCTTCGGGTACTTAAGGATCTTTGTCATCCTTGTTAACATAATTTCACTGCAAAAAATCACCAAATTCATTCACAAAATCAACTTGTCCAAGATTTCAAAAAACTTGTTTTGAAAGCAACACGAAATTAAATCACTTTTCTATCCTTTTTAAATGTAATATTTCACAAATATTTTTTATTCACCTTTTAAATAGATGTATGTCCTTCAATTTTCACTGCGGACTTAATAATATTTCAAAAATTATGCCGAAAAATCAAACAAAATATTTTGATATTTTCCTAGCAACTTCCATTAGAAACAGAAAAAATGACAACTACTGTGTCAAGGTTATGAATATCACGCATGCAATCCATTTTTTTTAAATTCTTCTTGCACACCCTTTGATTGTTTTATAACGACTTTTGCATTTTTAACTTCTCAAATAATCACAAAATTAGGTTTAATAATCTTTTTATCGAAAATTGAAATATTTAATTGATTTATTATCAAGTTTTTAAGGAGGTGTCTCACATTCCACTCTGCTTTGTCCAACTTTCCAACTGCTTTCTCGAAGAAATTGAAGAAGTCAAGCCCTAAAATTTTTCTAAAAATTTTCCTTGTTAGGAAGTAAGGACAAGCCGTATGGATACGCCTTAGATTTGAAAACCGTTTAAGGCGTATTTGGTCAGTCATAAATCTAAATACAAGAAGACGAAAAATATTTTCTAAAATCTCTTATTACGAATTTATATGGGTTAAATTATTTAAATTATATGATTAAGATATGGCTTTAAGCTCGGTGATCCCGTCTCCAAAAGTTCAAAATTTCTAAACTTACAAGCAATTGTCTTGATTTTTGAAATAATGGATCGATTGACCTTAATATGCAATCCTAGATCAAAATTCTCTTAAAAATCTATTACATTAAGAATTGAAAGAGTTTAAGGCCATGCAGCTAAGACCTTAGTTTAAGGACCATTTAATAGTGGAAAGTGCTCTCCCTTCGAACGTTCATGCCTTCGAATAATGTGAATTTCTTTTGTTTTCGTAAGAGATTTATGCTAAATTATCACGGAATTATCAACAATTAATGATAAGCCAACTAATATTTAATAGAAATGTGTAAGTTTCTTAGGAAAACTAAAAGAAAATTCACATTATTCGAAGGCATGAACGTTCGAAGGGAGAGTACTTCCCCCTATATTCTTTCGATCTGAAATTTAGCAAAAAGGTTAAACGCCTTTTATTCATAATAAGATCGATTTTTAAACGATCTTTATCAAAAAATAAATTCATATGGGTTAGTCCGACCAGTTCGTTTCGGAAGAATCCATTTGTATAACACAAAGTCAAAAAATCATGCAATAATGCTTTAGGCCCTTGGATAACCAATTATCCATTCCTAAAGTAGTCTTCAGACTAGAGGTTTAGCCCAGTTCCCGAAGGTTTCAAAATCCTAAATAGCGAGCAATTTTATTGTTATTTGAGAGCCTAATAGGTCAAATATCTTTAATAATCCAATTTCAAGTAAATTTTTTTTTCAAAAAATTGTGATTGATAAGAAATTAGATCAGTAAAGCCATATGGCAATGCCTTAGGTCTGAAGTCCGTCTAAAGTCCAGAACAGACACAGGGATCTGCTTATGGATCAGCTCGAAAAATGGGGATCGGTATCAATACACTCGGGGATCAGCCAAAAATTTGGAGGATCAGGCTGATCTTCTAAATTTATGAGGTCTAGTGCGATTACGGGGATTAGGTGACATCAGCGCCAAGGCTAAAAATAAAAAGCTTCACTTTGGGTGTTTTGGGTACCTTTTGAAATGTCAATTGAGTGAAAAAGACATGGAGAGTAATGATACACAATGTCACAAAATCTAAAAATTCATTAATATTGGAGTAATGGGAAGGTTAGAGTGTTCCTGTCTGTATAAAAAATCCATTGATATTGCACTTTAGAAATCATTCAACAATCAAAGTGTGCACATTTAATAGAAATTTACGCCGAAGACGCTAATCGTTGATCCAAAATCCTCAGTGTATGATAGTTTGGGCTGATCTTTTACCACCAAATATTTTGAACTGAGTGTTCTGTAGGATCAGCCTGTGTCTATTTTCGGTATAAGGGTCTAGAACGCGGACCTTATACGGGCTTCAGACTTAAGGCTTAGCCAAATGGCTTAACTGATCTAATTTCTTATCAATTACGATTTTTTTGGAAAAGTTTAACGTAGGATTGGATTATTAAGGACACATGACCAATTAGGCTCTCAAAAAGCAATAAAATTGCTCGCTATTTAAGATTTTGAGACATTCGGGGACTGGGCTAAACCTCTAGTCTGAAGCCGGCCTTATACTTCTAGTTGCTCGAACCAACCACGACGGATTACTTCTCTCCGCGACCACTCCGTTGCGTTCCATTGAGGCCATTTACACCGCCGCATTGGATTAAGACTGAATTGTCCCAAAATCGGATTTTGGGATAATTCAATCTGAATCTAATGCGACAGTCTAAATGACATCTAGGAAACCGTTTAGATCGCAGCCTTGGATTGTGACTTAATGATCCGATATCCGATTTTGGAACAACTCAATCCGAATCTAATGCAGCAGTGTAAATAGCTTCATTCTCTATAGGAGAAGTGACTAACAGCTCTCAAAGTATGACCGCTGTAATCTAAATAGAAAGACTGACTTCTACGGTAGTAGATTAATTTTCAATTCTGCTAGCCTAACCCAGAACCTATTTCAAATCTTATTTATTATTTATTTATCTCGATGTACCGGACTTTTATTGCCATTTCGTCCATGTAGACGCTTCAATTATTTGCACCGGGCGGGACTTGAATACTAACTCTGACAGTCGAGCCGGTAGTCAAATCTTATCACTATGAATATATATTCAAAAAAAAAATCAGTGTTCCCATTAGGAGCAGTGAAGAATTCCCATTAGGAGCAGGTTGTAAATTAGACTATTCTACCCTACGTCCAGTTAAATTTAAAATTCTATTTATATCGTATGTTTAAAGGGGAAAAAGTGAATGAAATTTTAAAAGAGTAATACGTAATATAACTTTCCCTAAGTAGTGGTCTTCCCTGTGGATGGATTACTGTAACGCTCCATTACAAGTGCTCTTCATGCATATCATTACAAAATCCTTTAAATATTTACACAGTGCCTAATGATTTGCTGTTAATGAAGCATACCGAAATTCGGAATAGATGAGTGATTTGGTATGCATAGGAGCCGGATTCCGGGATATTGATTTCTATGGGACTAATCCATCCTGTGGGTGACCTCACCAGCATCCGATGAATCATGCAGATTGGGAGTCAGCGAGGTTGATGAACCCCCCAGGAGTCTAGGAGTGACATGGTGCGTGGTGCAGAGTGACTTGAGCCAAATGGTCTGCAACATTTATCTCGGTGTCGATATTTGAGACAACCGTCGACGGAATCGCGCAATTTCCTTCCCCCGCTGGACGCCTGGGTCATGTGGACTCTCTGGACTATGATCGATCCAGAGAGAGAGTGGTCGAGGGACGAGCTTAATATGTTGCTCAGGTGAGTGAGAAAGCCCTGAGATTTTCCATATAGTGTGCAGTCATGAAATTCATTAATCCACCATTCCCCCAGCATTTCCTAGCCCCCCTGGTGCAGGGAGGGTGGGCCACTTATCACGTATAGAGCTGGGTATTTCGAGGTGCAACATACCACTCTCTTCAATTCAAAAGCTCACCACGGATGGAGAGACAGCAACAGAGGAAAAGGTCAACGTGCTCCTATCGATTTTCAAGCCACACACACGTACAATTTCCAGCATTCACACCCCTCCTGTATAAATCATAACTCCTGTCTCACAGAAAATGCTCACAGGTCTCCAACAGAACCCCTATCCCAGGTATCCCGGCCCTTACGGAAAATTTCACACAAAACAGCCGAGGTGGCAGGTGAGGAAGAAGCAGAGAAAAAAAAACTGTGTGTATATATGCCACCCCCTTTGGCGGCAACGAAAAATCATCGTCAATTTTCCCACTGTATTTAATGTACTCGCGCCCCCGGGGCCCATGGGGGATGGGACCTAGAGTGACTTGGCTGAGGTGCGAGTGCCGATGAGGATGTATTAAAAAGCAATAAATCACGATTTCCGCCACTTTTGCATATGAAACGAGGCGGCAGCCGAAAATTCAATTGGCTCTCACTACGTGAGCTTTTTAGCGCCATGCGTGTGTGCTTTCGCGCTCCGTGAGCTATTTATAGGCCCACCTCCCCCTCGGGGGGCTAATTTTCACGCATCCACGTCGCGAGGCGAACGCGTGGAAGCAAACAACGAAATGGGGTATGATGGGGATTCGATGGAGATATGGCTAGAGACTTCCGATGCATATTGATGGATTGAGGGGATCAATTGAGGCTTCTGTTGGGGGTGGGAGTCAAAGCTCAGTCATGGGTGATTTTCAGCGGAAACCTCAATCTTAAAGTATTGCGGTAGAAGGGGGTACATTACGCACCTTGAATTAAAGACTTATTCAAAATTTAAGGGATAGACAGAATACGATCTATTGAAGTTTTTTGGTTCAAAGTAACAGTGATATTGTCATTAATTTGACAGTTTTGACAGAATCTATTAATAGATCTGTCTAATGAAAAATAGATTTTGTACGAATTTAAACTGTCACAGACGATGTCAGCAAAGAAATTTTGACTTAATGACGTACGTTAAAAGATTTACAATAATGTAACTGTCAGTGTCAGTTTGACAGTTACCGTCGTTGCGGGTGACTTTGCACTCTGGCTATATGGACCCGAGTGAGTCCGACAGCCTTACATAAAATAGAAGAAGAAGAAGAAGAAGAAGACTTTGCACTCGGGGGATGACTTTGCACTCTGCTGTCCGTAAGACTTTCATAAATTCTAGCACTTATTGATGGTCTTCGCCGATCCAGTCTACCATGTCAAAGTATATAGGGATATGTTATGTACCAAGTAAGGTACAATGATCCCCAAAAGGATTCTTGTAGTTTCAGTAATAGTCAATGAAATGCTAGTATAGGTATTTTGGCAAAAAATGCCTCCGTGAAAAAGTTATCTGAAGGTGCAATTCTAAAATCGATTTCAGAGTAGTAAATTGTCCAAATCCAATCAAAATTTATCTGGCTATAGTAATCCACTTCGATTTTATTGATTATTTTTATTAAAATATTTTTTTCCCTATTATCTTCCTAAGAACGCAAGATTTATGTTATAAAATTGCATATAATGGTCTTTCTAAAGCTTTATTATAGAAGTATTTGGCTAAAAATTATCCAATTTTGTGGGAACATAAGATAAAATGACCGAGATCTACAAGATGGTATGGTCGCCATCTTGATTTGACGTTTCTGTCCGCCATTTCGAATATCTGTCAAAACAAGAATCTCACCCGATTGAGCTGAAATTTTAGTATGTTATAGCTGATGTCAAGGCCTTTTCAGAACATATATAAAATCCGACCTAGGTCAAGTAATTGTCTGGATATAGGGGCTCCAAGTTCAAAATTTAGATATTTTCATGAATACAGAACTACAGGAAGCTTTTTTTATCAAAACTATCACAAAAAAGACAGCGCTATCGTTAGGCGATGAGATCTAACAAACAAACAAAAAGAAAAGTGATGTTTTTGTTTATAACAGCGCATTTTTTGAGAATCTTAAAAACTGTTTTCGCAAAGATGAAAAATAAAAACTAATTAAATGCACTGTTCTTTATTTTTTAAATTATGTTAGAGTAAATAAATATATAAAATTAATGCCTCAACCATTTTTAATGGTTACTGAGGCATTTCGTTTAGGTTTCAAATATTGAAGATTAAAAAATAAAGACCGCCAAAATATGAATATTACAAAATTTTAAACTTTGAGCATCTGTATCTAGGTAAATACTTGACGTTGACTGGAACATAGACACGTTTTGAAAAGGTCTTGACATCAGCTACAACATACTAAAATTTCAACTCAATCGAACTAGTTTTAGGGTTTGACAGTTATTCAAAATGGCGGACAGAAACGTCAAATAAAGATGACGACCACGTCATCTTGTAGATCTCGTGCATCTTACCCTTAGAACTGAAGATCTTCATTGTCGTTTATTATCAGAAATTGTTGATTTTTTAGTATTTATTAAAAAGTGCAAAGTCACCCGCACCTTATCCCCAGTGCAAGCCTTTTTTCTTGATTTTTTTAAACATAGTAAAATTTTATAAAATTAATGCTAGTGGTACAAAATCCATTCATTGAATACAAATAATTTTACGCATTCACACCCCTCCTTCAATTTAACTGTCCACTTTTAGAGGGCAAAGTTGAAAACAGCGAAAAAACGTGCAAAGTCACCCGCAACGACGGTATGATAAATAACCACTTTATATTGCTGTATACCCAGTATATCTACCCAACAGCCTGGTTATATCAATTCTTGTAGTGTCAAGATCTGTTACATTTTTATGACAGATATGTCAAAGATGTTGCTTATAGAAGACTTATTAATTGAACTGTCAAGCTCAAAAACATGCTTACTTTCTCTATTCCTTTTAGTTATTAGAGTTGTTCTACTGCAGTGAAGTTATTCTCACTGTTTATAATGACATCTGTCAAAAAAAGTACTGAGAAACATTTTCTTTATTAATATATTTTTTGCACAAAATATAATCACCTATAAAAAAATAATAAATAAAATTTTTTAACCCTTTAACGACGAGACACTTTTTACGGACTAAAAATCAACAATAAAAATTAAACTGGGTAACATAATGAATGATAAGTCTTACATCTAAACTTAGAAAGTCCAACAGAGTCTGATTCTGTGTATTTTGTGCTTCTATGAACGATAGGGATAAAAATAGCCCAAAAATTTAAGTCATTTTTCTGACAATACCAATGAATAATATTTTTCGCTTTAATGAAAAATATTACATATGAGTATTGTAGTTTATATTGCCAAAAGGGTTTTGCTTAAAAAAAATTGGAATAATAAAAAATAAATAAAATCTATTATGAATTTGAGAATTTAAAAATTTGCTCCTTTTGAGCTTAAATATTTACTACATAGCAAATAGCTAGAGACTTGCAAAAAAATATTCTAGATTCCTTCAACCTTCTACTTTATAATTATGTACAGACATAAGAAAAAAATACCTTTGGGTAGTCAGAAAAAATATATTTTCTTTATAGGACACCGGTACGGTGTTCCAATCGTCCTTAAAGGGTTTGAAGAAATTATTTTATTTTTGACATAGATTGCCTCCAATGTGTAGGGATCGTGAATATAAAATAAAATGACAGTACCTGTCAAAATCAATCTGTCAAATACATTTAGGGTAAGTTGCATAAGTTGGAACAATTTCCAGAGGCTCGAACTTTGATACAAGATTAAAGACATTATAAATACATTTTTCCCTGATGACATACATAAATTTGCTCCTTGATTCTTCTAGAATATTACCGTTTCATGGAAATTCTTGAAAAACAGTTTGAAAAGTTCTTAAATACAAGAAAAATACGTGAGTGCAAAACAATATAATTTGGACAGGGTGGGACAAGTTGGACGTGGGAATTTGGACAATGCGTAGGGGAAGGTTGTGCAAGTTTCAAGATTTTTTACTGAATGCCATACACACTGAATCAATTGTAGCACTAGGACTAGGGTAAAGTGTATAATTAAAAAGTAAAAAACATTAAGGCTTAGATATATATTATTTATTAAATCTTTTTCTTGGATATTTTAATTTTCTTGCTTTGCTCCTTTTCTTCTTTTATTTTGAGCCTTTCTTCCTGTTTCTGAAGTCTAATTCTTTTTTTTCTTGCATAGCCTCTTTAAACATGAATTTAAAAACTCCATAGAATAATATTAGATACCTGTCCACCTTTGGGCGAAAGAATTACACCCGTTTCGTCAAGATTAAAGACGCGATCAGGAGGAAGTTCCAGAAGATCTTTGGATTTTAAATATTCATGAGTTTTCTCAAACCACTCACAGTGATGTCCTCAGTGGTAATACCAGCTCTTTGGGTTGTGTATGCTTCTGGTGTACGAAGTCTCAATTCTGGGTATCTGTTCAAAAAACTCTTGAACCAAGAGTATCCTGGCCTTCCATCGGTGAACTCGTTGACAATCTTGAACTTCTTACAAATAATTTGCACAGTGTTGAGGACTTGATCTTTTGTTATAGGATGCCACTTGTCACTGCATCCTAAAATCCATTCAACGAGCTCATCTTCTATATCTTTTGGCAGCGTAGGAGGCCTTCCCCCAGAGCATTCTTCCGGACATTTCCCGGTCAGCTTATTAAAAAGTGTTGTTCTTGGCACCCCAAATAATACTGACACCTGACTTAGTGACTTTCCTTGACGAAAAGCTTCCAGTGCTTTGTTCACTTGGTCTTGAGTATAGGATTTGTACTTTTTCAATTTATTTGCCTTTTTACCCATCTGAAATAAAAAGAAAACCCCTGCAATACAATCGTATCTCCGGATGTCCAACTTGTCACTTTTGCTCACGCTTCAAATAAGCACTTTTTCTTCATACAGTTAGTAATTATATCAAATAAAACCATTACGTACCGTTAACTATCGAGATTAAACACTTCATTCCACTAAAATTTGCCAGAAATATTGAGAAATGTCAACAGAACCGAAAAACCAAAGTCACTCTTCTTGTGTTTTTATTAGGAAAAAATGGCCGATCGATGTATTTTTTCGACGGTGAAAAGTTACACTGTCAATTGAGGTGAGAATTTTATACGTTAAATCTTATTCATATGAATGGATTTTCACTTTATTTGCAGCACAAGGAACCAAATAATTAAACTATAACATAGAAAAATATACTAATTAAAATTTAGTACTGTATTTATCAAGAAAAAATTGACTGTCCAACTTGTCCCAGCGAGATTTTCCAACTTTTGCCATTGTCCAACTTGTACCAATTTACCCTAAACGAACGCTGTCGTATCTGCATTTATTGTAAGCTACGATACAAATGCCAGCGTGAAATGCCGACACTTTGGCTGACGCAAAATAAAAGCACCTACGACAACAGTTGATGCAACTGACGATATCTTAACAATAATGCTAAATTAGTTTCTGAGTATAATTTTTGAAAGGATATTTGAATATGAATATTTTAGATATTCCTTTATTAGTTTTTGTCAAAATCTGAATGATAATTCCAAATTGTGAGATGAGAGTAATTTTAGAGATGTCACTACAATCACTAATTGTCATATCTGAAATTTGAGTTATTAGTTTGACATTTTTCAAAATTAAAATTTCAAACCAAATTCGATTTATTGTGACCCAATAGAAAATAAATTAAATTATTGGACATTCTTGTTGGAAAAGTTCAGTTTGATAAAGTAGCATTTGACATATTCGTTATCAACTTGTCAAAAGAAAACTTTGCAGCAGTTCTGAGAAAATATTATACAATTCCATGCAGGAGCTCTGATGCCAAATTATCTGAAGATGTTATACATATTTTGGGAGAAAATTTCGCCAATCTCCGGGAAAAGTTGAGCAAACTGTGAATAGTGGAGTCGTTGCCAGTGCTATGGCACAAGAAGTGTGCAGAAGTAATTCGCTAACAATATATTTTCCTTGGGAGAGAAAGTACATGGGTGAAAATTCATGTATGGTTAAAAGTTTTATAGACATCCTCGAGGAACTTCCATTAAAGTCGCATTTGAGATGAAACTATATTTGGGGAAAATTCCGTGCAAAAACAACACAACCACTCTTCTTTTGCAAGCAATAATCTTGGGGAATATTGTGGGAGTCATGTGGAGGAAAAATATTTGGATGTAGAACTTTCTCCCTTTTAGTAATATTTTGGCAGGTTTCACTTCCTTCTCCCACACTTTCAGTTTTCCAGCATTATATGGGGACTTTTTCCACCAAAAGCACAATTTTGATTTAGCTGCCTTGTCCTGAAGCTCTCTTGTGCAAGAACTGGAAGTCTTCGGGATGAAATGAATGTATAATCATGAAGATTGTGAGACATAGTCTTGTATGTTGTTTTTTCCTCACCACATTCTTGATGAAGACTGGAGAAAATGTCTCATCTCTTCATACAGTGTTTTAATTATATTGTGTCTTTGGTGGTGAAATGTTACCAAAATAAACTTTAGCATTATTGCAGGGAGAGAAGCAACTTATATAGCAGCAAAACCACCCAAGAGGGTGGCTATAAATGAGACAAAATAGCACTGAGATGGAAATGATGAAACAATACTCGTAGGATCTCAGTGCTACAAGAGCTTTTGTATAATCAACTGATATGTGGATTTTCATGCAGAGTTTAGTTTATCAAAATTCAAAGAGCAAATATACTACTAAAACTTTAAAATAAATTACTTTTCTCAACGTCTGACATAGTTTCTTTAATAAATCTTGACAAAGAGGATTTTAGGGAGAATCACAATATTTTCCAAGTTAAATTTACATAATGAGCATTAATGAGGTTGGGAGAAAATTTAGCCTAAGATTAAATTTAATCTTTATTCGAAAGTTCTATAACTAAGCTTAAGTTCCCGTTCAAATAACAATCAAATACTAATTGAACTTTATCATTTAAATAATTAAAGTAATTAGATTCGGAATATAATAGCCTCAAATATAATACACTTATATCAAAATTGGCTACTATTTAACTTTTAATATCTAATTAGACATTTTTTTTTAGCAAAAACCAACCTTAATTTAAGAACTTTTCGTTGTTAATGCCTCCGGTACACCTTATAGATTAATCAAATTTTATAAAATTTAAATTCGCGTCCCTTTCGTTCTCAAAAGATTGGTATAAGTCTATCACACTCTTCCGGTCTCAAAATTGGATTGAATTAAATTGAATTTGGTTTGATGGTCAAAAGAAGAAGAAGAAGAAGAGTTTGAAAGAGTTAGATACACATATGCAAAAATTTAAGAAAGAGAGAGATGTGAATTTTCAAGCCATTATGGTTCTGGGACACATTTTTGATCAGGAAAATTTCGTGTAATCGAAATTGATATCTTTTCTTACTCAAACGTTTTATATACATATGTCTATCCGACTCTTCTTCTTCTTTTTCTTTTGAACATCATACAAAATTCAATGTAGTTCAATCACATTTTCAGTGTGAAAAATTTAGATATGCAAAACATTTAAGAAGAAAAGGGATGTTAATTTTGATTTCATGACAATTTTGCGATCTAAAAGATGTGCTGGAGGCGTAAAATGTGCATATTGGTCAGTTGAAGAAAAATCTAAATGGTCAATAAACAAAATCCATAATGGTTAGAAAAAAATCCATTTTGTTCGGTAAAAAATCAATTTTGATCGATGTATTCCAAAACTAAAATTTGACTTTATTTAAAGCACTACTGACTGAGAGTCCTGAACGATTAGATACATGAAATTTCGGTTGTTAATTTAACTTACATAAATAGAGTTCTAAATTAAATGTGATTTTGATTTTAGGTTACAACAAAATTTCATCCACATTACGAGGAACTTTATTCTGGTTAAATGCAAGATAACCTTCAAACTTACTCGTTCTTTGCAACCTATAGCTTTTTTTTAAATCTACTAGCTCTCGCACAACTTTTAGATTAGGAAAATTTCAACAAATCCAAATTAATTTCTCTGTCATTCCTAATTTTTTGCATCAGTTTAACCTATTCTTTCGGACACTTTTTCTTTTATTAAGAATTACACTAAATTCAATTTTGTTCAACCAAATTATTGAATGAAAGGGACAATAAATTTAGATCGTGTAGAAATTATCTAGGTTCTTAAAGGTGCACCAGAATTTCGAAAGCGAAAGACAGAGACGAACATATGCACAATGTTTGAGAATGAAAGGGATTGTGAATTTAGATTGAGTGATATTATCTTGATCTAGTGCGCCGGAGCTATAAGAATTGGTTACGAAGACATTGTGAACAGAAATTAATTCAGAACTTTATGCCTCCAATGCATTTATAAATCAGGAAAATTTTATGAAATCAAAATTCACATCTCTTTTTTTCGTACTGTTTTTTTCATTTAAATATCACAACAAATTCAATTTAGTTCAGTACAATTTTGAGTTTGAAAAAGTAGGACAGGCATATTCGAAACCTTTTAGAAAGGAAGGTATGGTAATTTTGATTTCATGAAATTTTCGTGATTCTATGAGGTAAATAAATATGGAAAGCTAGTAAATCGTGATTGACAGATCGCCAGGTCGCGCCGTTTAGCTTACAATATCGCATTGATCGAAAGGTAAATCTTCAAAATAACGCTGATTATGCAATCAGTCTCCAGGATTACACGATTGGATCGTTCCGATCAGTCTTCATGATCGAGCTGATAGCGTTGACACTCAGGTGCCAATCAGTCTCTATGATCGCCCTGCCCAAGAAGCAATTTTTTCTTGGCGTACTTTTAAGGATATTAAGAGCTTCTATAGGAATTTCAACAGAAAATTCTCACGTTAAGTGCACTAAAAGACTTGTTTAACACTTGGTTGTATAAAGGCAGCTATTTAGCTTCTTGGGTGATAATGCTTATCAGTCTCCATGACCACGTTGCTTGCTTTAAAATGAGAAGGTACAGGATTTGACAAAGAAAATATAAAGATTTTTCTTTAAATTTTTTCCGAAACCGTTTTTGATTATTTTTTACAAAAAGAATGCTCATTTTTCTAAAGAATTAAGTGTTTTATTGCCAACAAATTTTTTTTTGTGTTCCTTGTACATCTGTTTGATTGAAAGAGTTTGAATTTCAACTAAGTAAAATTCCGTTTTCATTAAATTCATTTCGTTTTCAATCTGTGAGACTTTGTTTTTTTTTAGTTTTTGCTATTACATCCTGTTACACTTTAGTTTCTTTACAATTCTTCTTCTCCTTTAAATTTATTAAATGCCTAATTTGTTTTATAGATGTCAAAGAACAATTTATTAATATTAGGGCTACTATTAAATATCTGCAAATATTCCCAAACTTAAAATCTTGACAAAGAAATCAAGTTCAATTTTGACTTATTCGGGTAAACAAATCAAGGAATTATTTAGTTCAATTACATTTCAGTAAATCGAAAAGGTGTACGAGGACCATTACTGATCATTTGGTTTTGGTTAGAAACTAAGAGATTGAGATTTTCATTCGTTTATTTATTCTTTTTTAATCGGTTGCCTTATGATATTAATTATTTATTTAATACTATATTGGTTTTTCATCATTTTTCCCAGGGAGTTGGCCTAAGTGCTAAGACACTGATGGCCTCATGGAGTATGCCAGAACAGAAATGTACAAAAACATGTTTATTTCCGAACACCTGGTAAGTTTGCCTTTTTATTTGGAGCTATTTGAAGCCAATTCCTAAATTGATCTCGGACTCAGCTCACAGTGTTCCAAGGAAAAAAATTATTTAAACAAAAATTTAGTATATTTATCCCTCTATACGGAAAGGTATCTTATAATACCGAAAAACTTCTCACTTTTTAGACATTTAACGTAACAGTCGCGTGTGCAGAAAAATTTCCATACGCATTTGTATGTGAAAGTAAGAAATTGGCTTCAACTTTGAAGGCCACTTGCCGGGGACTAGTTTATTTCTTAACCGATTTCGGTTGAGAAATCGGTTAAAAACGGTTTCATATAGTCATTAAACTGGATGGTGAAAACCATATTATCATTAAAAATTCCTTAAAGATCTTTTAATGGAAGAAAGGAGTTGAATGTCCCCCTGAAGGTGCCCTATTTGGTTCCCTCTATGTACACCCCATCAGTCGGGAAAATGCCAGGGAACCTGAAAGGGCGATTTATTATTGAAAAGCACAAAATCATGGGGAATGAACAATTCCGGACGGGGTGGCACTAAAGAGATTGATTTTCGTGATAATTGTTCGAAAGTCAAACAAACGGAAGAAATATTTTCCACAACTCAACACTTTTCGTTAAATGGGGATTGTTAGTTGGGGTTGGGGAGAAGTTGAGGTGCTATATGTAAGTGGATTTTGATGGACATCAATTGAGACTCATGTCCTCATTCTTTTCCAGCCGCACAATTCACCCTGCCATTTGTGTGGGGAGTGGAAAATGGAATTTAACCACAAGTAGCTCCTCGTGAGACACTCCCGAAGCCTCTAGTCTATTGTACTGGTAGCCCCTGATGGAGCGTCCAGAATGTCAATTGCTTATTAATAATGGAATATTTGGTCGGAGCTGTGAGGAGAATTTCCTCGTTTTCGGGGGGAGCTGTGAATTTGAGGGTGGACTACCATACACCATGGGAATCCATTCCAGTTTCAGTTTTGCCATTGATGGCTCTGTCAATACCCTCGATGGCATTTTGGAGTGCGTTCTTGTTGCTCGTATTCCCATCCCTCTTAGCCCCAAATGTTTGGATGAATGTGTTTGAGAATATGTAAACATATACTTGTCGCATTTTGGCGAATCACTGGCGGAAAATTCAGAAGAGGGACATCCATCCCACACCCCCGGAGACACACTTTTCCGTCCGAAGGCGTCTGTCAGGCAGCAGACACTGCGAGAGACGCCTCATGATGTTCCCTCTGCCATGTAATAACATTCGCCCCATGAGCTGGGACGAAAAACGGCCTCCACCCTCCCCAAAAATAGGGTGCTCTCTTATGTTGCTGGACACTGTGACAAAAGACGACAGCACAAAGTGGACAATCGAGAATTGTAGCACAAAAGTGTATTGTGTGTTTGTCACATCATAACACACTGGAAAAGGAAATATTTTCCTTCAGTTTGGGGAGATTCTTCAAAGAAAGGAATAGAGGCCCTGAAGGGGTCTAACGTGTCTGTATCAGTTATGAAAGCTGTTAAAGGCGTTTTTCTTCAAAAGACACAGAAAAATAGTTTAACGAGATTGTGCAAACCTATGTAAGGTAAAATGAGGTAATTTGGAACCATTTGAAATTTGGGACACTTGAGATTTTCTCACTGTTTCAGATGAGCAAAAAGAAAACAAATATCGCAAAATAAAAGAAAAAAGACGATAAGGACGAAAATGAACAGATGTCTTCCTTTTGAATCTCTAAAACAGTGAGAAAATCTCAAATGTCCCAAATTGTAAATGGTTCCAAAATACCTCATTTTACCATACGTTAACACTAAACCTACCGATTTTTTTTTTGTATTCTCATCTCGTACTCGGTCAAATTGACCATGGTCAATTTCCTGCAGGAAAGCTATGCAAACCATTATGGAGGGACCTAGATCACCGGGCAGACTTAAAATAATCTAGCTGAATCATATTCAGAATTTTGACAAGAAACGTCTTGGAATCGACCCCGAATACCCTACAGAAGTGGCAAAAGATAGTCAGGCCTGATTGGCTGCTGACCTGCATGTCCTAGGCCGATGACCCAGAAAGGGATGAACGGTTGAAAATGAATGAATATAGGGAAAAATAAAAATAAACAATGAAAATGCGCCCTGGACAAAATTTGTAAAAAAAAAATAAAATCCTGAACGTTGAAATCCTGAATGGGTCAAAATCGATTTCGAACTATTCGGGATATTTCCACCCAAGCGCCTGGCAAGTTGGCCTTTTTTATATGGAGCTATTTGAAGCCAATTCCTAAATTTATCTCGGACTCAGCTCACAATGTTCCGAGGAAAAAATGTATTTAAACAAAAATTTAGTATATTTATCCCTCCATACGGAAGGGTATCTTATAAGTATGGAAAAACTTCTCACCTTTTGGATATTTAGCGTAACGGTCGCGAGTGCAAAAAAAATCCCATATAAATTTAAATCGAAATATGAGAAAGTGGCTTCAAATTTCAGACAACTTGCCAGGAGGTTGTTTCCATCCATTTGGGATTTTGGCTTTTTGGGATTTTGGGTAAAAAAAAGTCCCTAAAAAAAGCTATGGAAGCCATTGTGAGGAGACCTCGATCTTGAAGCAGACCTAGGACAAGGTGGCTGAATCAAATTAGGAATCTTGCCTTGGAGCGCCTTATGATCGAACCCGAACATTTTCCTGAAGTGGCGGATCCCAATAATCTCTATTAATTGGGATTTTGGCTTTTCGGGATTTTGGTGTTCAGATTTTCGATTCTCGAAATGTTGGCCCGAACCTCTCAGTACGTGGTATTTTATAAAATTTTTGAAATAGTCGCTTCAATCAGTATTTGGTAGATTGAGTGTCAGTAAGAAGAATTCTTAACCTAAAGCTTAACTTAAAGCTTTAGGTTTTTATCAAAATCGAGCGCTCACGACTTGAGTTTCCCATGAGATAAACAAAAACTTTTCGAAGATCGGTTTCGAAAGTCATAGGAAAGACATTTCTTCTCCTCGTTTCGTATTCGTAGTCGATCGTATTTTCGGTATTTCCTATTGGAATTTCGAGATATCTCGCTGTCAAGGTATGTATCAGGCTGGGCTTCAATATGTTCAATGATACACTTATAATATTCCAACCCCGTTATGTTTTCCCGGATTTCCCTCATAATCAGTGGGTAATTTTCTTAACAGGTTTTCAGGAAATTTTAACAGGTTTCGAGAAAAAATGGTTTTAAATTTCGAGACTGAGTTTGTTGTATTATTCGGATTTTTTGAGTGATATTATTGAATATTCATTGAATATTCTGCTGATTCACGTTAATGTTGATTTGTACATTTGGCCTGAAGTGAGATTTGCCTTGTGAATTAGATTTTTCGTGTGAAAAATGGGAAATTTTTTAAGACATTTACCAGTGAGGTGATGGTTCTTATTTTGGACAGGTGTTTTTCTCACGAAATTTCGTGAAGTTTTAGCTTTTGTGATGACTAGGTTGGACAAATGCCTGGAGAAACAAAGGAGCATCATCTCTACGAAAGAGATGTAGTGAGTAAAGCCTTGAAAGGATCTCGGAAAAGTCAGGGAATGAGCGAATTCGCACGTACTTGGAGTACCGAAGTCAACTCACTTTAATGAATGATATGGGAAGTTTCCGGGCTTCTTGTGACATTCTACATTTCCCTTACATGAACAGGAAGAGGACTTGATAAGATTGGTTCTTGAAATGAAGAAAAATAGGCATCCTGTTGAGGCGGATTAGCTGTCCAACTTTACAGCCATGTTGTCCAAATTAATAACCATTTTGTCCAAAATAAGAGCCAAATTTACGTCTACATATCAATTCATTTTTAAACGTATTAAAACTAAATTTAATAAAAATAATATGATAAATAAACCCTTGCCAAGTTTCTAAACAACCCTTCTGAAAAGAGAGTAACAAGAAATGTCAATTAGTATCGAAAATATCGCACTTCAAACTTGAAACATCGATGCTTATAAGCAGACTGAGCAATATTATGAGCCCTTACCATATTGCAGAGTTTGTTGCATCCGAACTTAAAATTCCAAAAAAAAGTTTCTCACTTTAAATTGAAAAGCACCTATAAAGATTAAATGATTTAGAATTTAAATCGTTTAAAGATGCAACACGAAGAAATATCACGAATTTATGGAAACATATACACCGTTGAATTTTAAATTTAAATCCCATTTATAGTAAGTTTTATTAGCGTGATTATTGCTTTTGCAAATGGATAATGTCTGTTGCAAACGTATGACTAAGCTTTTATTAATCTCAGTAAATATTAAAAAGAATTGCAGCACCATTCAACAAAATATGCCAATTTTTTATTAAAAGCAAATTCAGTAGCACTTTGAGTGATATTTCCTGCGCAAAGAATTGCAAATATCACCTCGAAATAGCACCTTTTAGTTCCCATAAAAGTCAAAAGAACAAAACATTTCGAGATTGCAGATTTTGCTTCGTCTATCTAAAAACGTAATTTAGGTTTAAAATATTCGCCTTTTTATCAGCTTTTCTTTTGTGGAGTTAGTTCAACAACTCCGACTCGAGACATCGAATTAAGCAAATTTACCGACCATTAAGTATCCATTTTCAACTCTATAATTATGAGAATTTATACAAGTCGTAAAGCGTATGGATATCTAAATCATAATGCATAAAAAAATCACATAAAACATTAATGCCGCCAAAGTGCACTTCTTATTTTTTTTTTTTCATTTTGCCCCACTGCAAAGGCCAAAAAAAGTGCCAAAGGAAGTGCTATATTACTCATTTTGTGAATTATTGTGCTCTTTTTTTCAGCACAATCTTTTGTCCATTGGGACATGGCTCAGAGGAGTTGCGAATATTTATGACATCAAGTAATTGAGACTTTTTATGCAAGTAATTTTTTTTGTGTGATAAAAGTGAATGAGGAGCATTTAATTGTGTTTATTACTAAAGTTTTTTACGATCCTAAAGTGAAGGTCTGTGTTCAAGGATATTAGATTTTTATTTAATTGAGAACCACACGCTATACCAAAGAAAGATTTAAAAGAGTCAGTTGCAAGCATTACATTTCTGAAATATGAATAATTTCATTACAAAATGGGATAAAATTTCATGCACAATTTGAGATTCATGACTTCATTTAGGCCATTTAGGCAATGGTTATCTCTTTTTTAAAATTTGTGGTAAAATTGACAGATACTTGAAGGATGGAATCACAGTTTTTTTTTAATTTTTACACATCGGAAAAAAATTTGCACTCTGAATTTGAGAATTCAAAATTGAGAACAGCTGCCAGCGCCACTCGTGGCAGAAACCAGTGCCCTCAAGCGGATGAAAAAAATTTCAGGAATATCATTTTATTTTCATTTTCAAGTTAAAATATTCAGTAAGAACATTTGTGGTCGGTAGAATATTTTATTTTTATTATTAAAATTGTAACTTTGATCAGAAATGCCTACAAATCATATGTGATATGTCAAGATGGTTCATAGATTATTGTTTTTCATCCCGCCGAACCCAAACAATCTTTGAGAGAAACCAATACAACTTGTCAGGAAACCCATGCATCCTACAGGAATTTTCAGGAAACCCCTGGAATCCACATAATTATTCTGGATACCTATGGAACCTATGCAATTTTTCAGGGAAACTATAAACCCTTAGAATCCACACAATTATTTAGGGAACCTATCGTGGAACCTATATAATTTCTCAACGTATCCGTTATAGAAATATTCAGAGAATCCATTGATTCCACACAATTATTCAGGAAACCCGTGAACCTACATTTTTCAGAGAACCCGTGGAACCCATACAAGTTTTTAGGGAACCCGTGGAACCTATGCAATTTTTCAGTGATCCCATGGAACCTATACAATTTTTCCTAAAAGTTTTGGAACGCTTTTAAGGGATACTTTGTGACCAATACAATTTTTCAGGGAATCCATGGGCATCCATGCAATTTTTCAGGGAACCCGTGGAACTCAAATTCTCTAGAATCCCGTGGAACTCATATAATTTTTCAAGAAACCCGTGGAACTCATACAATTTTACCGGGAATCCTTGGAACGCAGAGATTTTCTCAGGGAACCCATAGAATCCATTCAATTTTTCAGGGAACCCGTGGAACTCATTAAATTTTCAGGGAACCACTGAAATCCACACAATTATACGAAGCACCCGTGAACCTAAACTCTTAAGGGAATCCGTGGAATCGATATAATTTTTCAGTAAGCTCATGGAACCTATAAAATTTTTCTGGAAACCCTTGGAACGCTTTTCAGGGATCCCATGTAACCAGTACAATTTTTCAGGGAAGCAATAGGACCCATGCAATTTTTCAGGGAACCTGTGGAACTCAAGTTTTCTAGGATCCCGTGGATCCCGTACAATTTTTCAAAGATCTGTGGAACTCATACAATGTTTCAGAGAATCCGTGGATCCCATAGAATTTTTTAGGGATCCCATGGTACCCATATAATTTTTCAAGGAACCCATGGAACTCATTAAATTTTCAGGGAACCCCTGAAATCCACACAATTATACAGAGATCTCGTGATTCTACATTTTCTAGGGAACCCGTGGAACCCATATAATTTTTCAGTAAGCTCATGGAACCTATATAATTTTGCAGGGAACCCGTGGAACTCAAATTTTCTAGGATCCCGTGGATCCCATACAATTTTTCAAAGATCTGTGGAACTCATACAATGTTTCAGAGAAGCCATGGAACGCAGAGATTTTCTCAGGGAACCCGTGGAATCCATACAATTTTTCAGGGAACCCGCGGAACTCATTAAATTTTCAGGGAACCCCTGAAATCCACACAATTATACAAAGCACCTGTAAACCTACATTTTTTTAGGGAACCTGTGGAACCAATATAATTTTTCAGCAAGCTCATGGAACCTATACAATTTTTCCGGAAACCCTTGGAACGCTTTTAAGGGATCCCATGTAACCAATATAATTTTTGAAAGAACATATGGAACCCATATAAGTTTTAAGGGAACCCATGGGAGCCATGAAATTTTCAGGAAACCCATGGAACCTATACAATTTTTTAGGGAACCTGTGGAACCCATAAAATTTTTCAGTGATTCCATGCAATCTATACAATTTTTCCGGAAACCCTTATAACGTTTTTCAGCGAACCCGTGGATTTACAATTTTTCAGGAAATCCATAGAGCCCATTGAATCTTTCAAGGCATCTAGAAGTAGATCCTCCTCGATTGCTTTTACCTAAGTTATCATCAAAACTTGTCATCTTTGAAAAATTAAATAAAATGGAAGCTTTTAATACCATTTTTTCTTTAATGTGATTTTTTACACCCTTGGCTTTTAATCGATATTAATAAATTTTAATAAATATTTATAAATATTGATTAATTCACATTAACCATAATTTTTCAATGAAAAACAGATGAATTTCAGGCGAATATAAAAGAAGCTTTAAAAAATATATTAAAAGCTTTCATTAGGAGTTAATTGGTGTTACATAAGATCTCATTATTCACCACTAGATATAAATTTGAAGCATAATAAAACATAATAAGATACCGAAAAAAAGAAATCACCAAGTGTCAAACCGCCTTATTCATTAATGCATCAATAAATTGCTCTTTAAAAATCAATCTTTCTAATAACTTTAGCAGTTGAAACTCTAACCATTTTTATGACTGGACCAACGAGTTGTAGAGTGTAGGAAAATCTCTCAATTTTCAGCATTCCACTCTGTCGAATTCCATCAAGATTGAATTAAGTGGTGATTCTCTCAACCTTTCGCCAAGTATAATCAGAGCGAGAGTCAAAGTGCTTTTCCCTCAGCAAGATAATCCTTCAAAAGTACTTTGCAATTGCTTTCCAAAAAGTTCGCATCAAATTTTCTCAGAAGAAATAGTGTCATTGCGGGGTGGGAGGGGAGGTGGGCGAAGGGAATGCGAAAATGCCGAGGACAAAAAGTGTCTTAATTAAAAAAGATCGCTGAGATAATCACCCAGATTTGATTATGCTCACTTTAATGTTCTATTTATGCAAATTTACCGATTTATTTGCTCTCTAATGAGATTTTATACGATACGACAAAATAGCATTACGAGCTTTTGCATAATTGCGTCAGAGATTGATCTGCCTGGCCACTCGAAAAATTCCACTAATTGCCCATGATATCACGATTTTGCCCAAATATGGATTCATATTTGAGGTCCCCCCCCCTTTCACCTAATTAAATATTCCAAAAATATCTACGCATCGAAATATTCATAAACTGTCTCATTTTTAGATTTTTAACTTAAAATTTCCTGAAGAAGGAAAACATCCATTTCCATTTAACTTCACCGTTGCGGGGGGGGGAGAAGGGTATATTATTCCAAATAAATTGTATAAAATGTGCAAAATTTCATTTAATTTCAAGTCCGCAAATGAATATTTTTGTGGGATTCATTGAGCGTCCGGCTGTCTGTGAATATTCCCCTAGAACAGAATCCCAACAAAAAGCTTCGCAGAAAATGAAAAAGCACCATGCTCATGAAAAATTCAACAAATACATAAAATTCTGTTTACCATGCGGACACAAGTTTTTCAATTAAATAACTCCTCGCATATAAAAGTTCTCGGGGAGGTGGAGTGCAATTTTTCTCACCCTCTGGACGAAAAGCCTGACGAGAGAGCGTCTTTTTTTCTTCGTTCTCATGGACAAGAAATGGGGAAAAATGTAAACGTGAATTAATGAATCGCTCAAGAACGGAAGTGATGAATTGTACAAATTTATAATATTGTGGATAAATAAGTTTGCGTGATGCTTTTACTCCCTTTTCTCCAAATTTCAGGAAGTTTTGGCGTTTTTCTTCAAAGCAGAGTTGACAAGGAATTGCTGGACGAATTTCTAGATAATGATACACCGCAGAAGTGGGTAACTTTGTCTCCTTGCTGTTCGTAAGCTTTCTGTAATTTTGACACTCATAAATAGTCTTTACCGATCGGACATGATAGATCGGATCGGTAAAAATCATCCTTATTTTATTATCCTTATCCTTAAGAAAAGCTAGGATGATTAACTAACGGATGGAGCATTTTAATTTAAAAATGGTGCATTTTTCTTAAATTCTTTATAATTTTTAAGTTTTAGATCCCACAAAAATAAATATGACACGAAATGGTAGGCACATGTACAGAGAATATATTTTTATTGAATTTAAAATGTTACTGGTGTTACAATTGGTCAGATAAATTCAAAAAATTGCGAATTTTTCGTCTTTTTTATATAGGTTTTAGGAACTATTATCCTCGTGCAATCATTATAAATTTTGAGTCAATAACATAACATTAGATACTCTTTCATTTGATAAAAGTTTTAAAATGATTGCATTTGGTTTTATACTAAAAGTAAAAAATCACTTAAGAAAAAATATACCACATTTTTTGTACGGAAAATGTATGAGAATGCACCGCCCTGAAGAAAAGTTTACGAACAGCAGGGAGGAATAGTTATCACCGGATGCCAAACTAGCTGTTACATTGAATCGATAAAGAAGATAGTAATATAGGAAAGAAAACAGGAGTAATGCCTTAGTCACAGTTACGATTTAAGCCCAGAGACGGATTAACGTAATTTAATTATAATCACAATAATGATCAGACTACATTTCCATCCGTTTCTGACTAATCAGTCTCTCGGCTTAAGTTGAAAAACAACTTAGTTCGTGGCAAACTGATGGGAATTTAGTCAAAGCATTATATTTTGATTATAATTTCGTCAAGCGGTCTCTTGACTACGTCGTAAATGTGTCTAGGGCACAACAGTAGTTGATGAAAAACTTAAAAAAAAACTTCAAAAACGGTTTTTGTTACAATTTTTTGTACAAAATTTTCGTCAAAAAAATGTTTGGGTTGAAGAAAGTATTTTATTTAAATTTAAAAGTAGATTTTTAAATTTAAAATCTTAGGACGATCAAGAAAAGTCTTAAAATTTATTTAAATTAAAAAAAATAAATAAATTACAAATAAAATTTTATTAAAAATATAAAATTTAAGTTGAACCTAGACTCAAATATTTTGAATTTAAAAAAATGAAAACAAAACTAATTTAAAAAAAAATAAAAGTTAAATAAATATGAATCGAGATATATATATGAACGAATAAATATTTAGTATCAAGAAAACAAGGTTCAATAATAAAACAATAGCTAACAAATTGAAATGGACATAATTTTGTCCTTCCTATTTAATTGAACAATATTTCCTTAAACAATTGCGATAGCAAAATTTTTAAAGACAAAGATTATTTTCTGTTTAAATAAAGAAACAGTTTAAATTCCAAAATAAAATTTCCAAAGAACAATTTACCCAATTTACCAAATGCAGTGTGTAAGTAAGGATAGCGGCGGAACAGTGAATGAGTGATAGATCGACTGATCGCCGCCGATGAGTCACCGTAATCGGCTAATCAGACTGATCCAGCTACAAGATCAGATAATCGCTTGCTCAAGTAAATCGTGAGTGACAAATCTAGTTTTCAATCAAATTAGTTTATGTACCAAGAAAATCTTGGTTCTTATAGCAAATCGTTGTATCGAAAATCAAGATGTTTTTCCTTATTTGTCAAAAGTATTTCAACAATGAAATTAATATTGTTACTAAAGTGGGTCCGTGATGCAATTGGTAAGAACGTTCGACTCTTGGGTGGTATCACCCCCGGCCCCGGCCCCGACTAAACTGTCACAGTTGTGAGTTTAAGTCGCGTCCGGTGAAAATGATTGAAGCGTCTATGGATATAATTCTCATACATTGTAAACTGAATAAAAAAATGTAAGTTCAATCATGTACAAAATGGCAATAAGAGCTCTGTACTTCGAAATAAATAAATAAAAATATATTAAAAATATAGCTGCTCTTTTATGTGTAATTTTTCGCTTTTAGATCATAAGGGAGTACAATATTTTACTGTGGAGTTAAGTTGAGTTTCTAGAGAGTTTTGATTGGATTTTGGAGGTCTGTCCCGGTTTGTCTGTGGGTGATCCCTGAAAGAACCACCCCGGTTCAACCAAGGGTGATCTTATGGGGAAGAACCCCATTATTCCCGGTACTTAAATTGGCCCATCTGGAGCCAGGAAATTAAAGATGTCTTTGTGAAATAAATAAAAGTCTACAAGAGGAATTCTGGTTTTTTTTTTTGAATCTTGAAGTTCATCTTGACGTCCCTTCAGTCGTGAGTCAATTGAGGGTGGTTGCAAGGGGTTAGAAGCTTTTACCCAACCCCCAGAATCTTAACAATATTTTGAATTAAAAATGTTTATTATTAGTTTTCGAACCTTAGACCCAGTTTGAAATACCCTTCACAAAAATTTCCCTGATGATTTTATAAACTTGTTTCCTGTTAGTAGCCTACAGGGTATATACCTCTTTTTGCAATAAAAAATTTTAAACTAGGTCTAACGCCAAATAAGTAAGGGAAAGTGCTCATGCTTTACACAGTCCCAGGCTTTATAATGACTAAATTTTTCTTGTGTTTCTGAATAAATGTGACTCTGCAATATATTTTAAAACCGGGCACTTTCCCCTAGTTTTTAAAATATAGGTACGATCATTCACATTTACTGAAAGATAAAGGAAAAATTTAGTCATTATGAATATTGGGACCGTGTAAAGCATGAACGGACACTTTCCCCTATAATATCAATAATTTAATTTAAATAATTCATTCCCTGTGTTTAAGGTTTTTTTCTTCTTTGTCTTATCATTCTTCCAAAGGCTTGTGACTAAGACCTTAAGAGTTATTCATACAATAAAGATAAGAGCCATATGATTTATGAACAATTAAATTTATATCTTTATTAAATTTAATATATTATATTTGATAAACAATAAAAAATAACAAATATTAAATTTATGATATAACCAAGTGTTTTGGATATTCTTAATCGTTATAAGTTATTAAGATAGTAAAAAATATTCAGGAGTAAGTCGAGATCGGGAATACCTTTAAAATAGAGCCCTTTTCTCTTATTTCTAAATGAAAGTAGACCTTATCGTGGATTAATTTAGCTCCACAACAAATTATCAAATGAATTACATTGTTAAAAGGCTAAGTTGCATTTAAAAATATGACAAAAAATCGTATTTCAAAGGTTTTAGAATTCAAACGTACCCCATTTCCCCCTAATTAAATTTCAAGTTATTATATCGATTTTTATTTTAATATTTTAAAACAGTAATATTGATCATTTCATAAAATAATTTTTCAAGTCTAAAAAAAACAAGATAATTTGTCAATATTAGATAATTTTTTATTGTAAAATATTTTAAATAGGATAGGGCTTATTGGCTTTGCACACACTGTGGTTTCGATCACTTCAAATTATCCCGTATATTTTCTTACAAAAAATAATCTTCACTTTTTTTTTAAATTTATGACTAAAGACAAGCTTTTAAAATATGTATATGGCCAAAGATAGGTCAGAATAATTAAATAAAATATGGGAAAAATATCAAATGATATAATTTAAAAGTTATCTGAAATATTTGATATTATTTCCTTGATCTCTAAACAAAAAATACAAAATAATAAATTAAAAATATTTATTAAATAATAATGCCTCCAATAACGCATAAACTAATCTTTGATCTAATTGTCTATTAACTCTTCTTACAAAAACACTTAATTTCTTTATGGAAATTACCCCGGAAAAGCTTCTATCTTTTCTCTATTGAGCGAAAATTCGTGCTACTAATTGCTTATTTACCATTACACTCTATCGAAAGGTGGGAATTATCAATTTCTCCTAAGCTCATGGCCCTGAGTGCCACTTTCCTCTTCAGCAAACTTCTTGTATCCTGCTCCGTTTTTCTATTCAGCACAGAAATTGAGTCAATTTCACGAGTCATTTCATTGCAAATTTTCTTGAGGAAAAAAATCTACTCTTATCCAAAGTCATTTGCATCTTTTAATTTGCCAGAGGAATTAGGTTCTATTTCGTTAGAAGCTAATTTCTAGGCTGAAGGAATTTTTGTGAGAGTTTTCTTGTTTTGTTATTTATGAAGGATTTCGTCGGACTCTACCCACTTTCGTTTATTCTTTGAGAAATAAATAAATTATCTTACTAAATCGAACTTGTTGCTCCAAATTGAAAGTCTCTGTATAATGTGGAATTTCTCTGAAGATGGGGGAAGTTGTGGGGAAGGCATAGAGGCTAGTATTAAGGTTCTGGAGGAAGTTGCATGGTGTTTGGTGTGGGGATCATGGAAAAAAGTTATTGATGGAATTCTGACTATAATGATCAACATTTTCATGTTGTCATGGATAGAAAGCCAAGACATGGAGGGATTCTTTGATGATTGTGTCAGACACGGGGGTGACGCAGAGGATGCCGTCGTCTAGAGAATTGTGGCGCCAAAAATGTGCCGCCGCCCCACAAATTCCCATCCATAGACACACAATCAAAATATCTGGAGCATAGGAAGGGGACACATATTGAGGAGAAATGGAGGGTGTATGTGGCCTCAAATGAACAATTACAGAGTCTCAGAGAGCATAGTACTTTTGCCCTCTGAGGGAGCCATCGATGCACATGCCAGGACGAGAGGGATGACAAACCCCATTGCAGATGGGGTGATTCCTTTGCGGACGCCAGAGAATTCTTCCATATAAAACGTCACAGCATTAATTTGGCGGTAAAAGTGGGAAAATTTCTCCGGCACAAAAAGAAGGGATTGTTTTGTTATGCAAAAGACCTGTTATCAATATTCTAGCCACTCTCTCATTTCACAAGAAAAATTACAGAGAGGTAAAAAAAAACTGAACGTCTCGTCGAACGATTGTTTCCAATGCATCGAGCACCTTTTTGATTTTGGCCGCACGTTGTAACCCTTTGATGAATTTTTCAACACACGCCGCTCGCTGTGGAAATCAAAGAACTTCCCTTTACTTTGCACTCCCGTCACATTTCATAAATTCAACCAATAAACAGCAAATAATTTATCGAATTTCTCACAAAATGTGGACTTGGGAGTTCTCTTTCATCACATACCCAATAGGAAAGAGTTGATGCATCAATAGTTCAAAGATTGCAGATGAAATTTTGGGTAGTGATGATTACTGAGATAGTATGATGATAGTGATGATGATAACTGAATCTTATTATGATATAATTTGGCATAACATGACCCAATTTTATTTAGTAATAAGAGAAAAAGCCCAAAATCAGAGCTGCCCCACTTCCCCCTACACTGGTAAAAATAAAAGGATCAAATTGATCCCAATTTGATTCTTTCGCAAAGGATGGATCAAATTTCAAACTCTGAATGCACATTTTTCATAATAGAATATGTTAATTTGATCCATCCTTTGCAAAAGGATCAAATTTGGATCAATTTGATCCTTTTATTTTTACCAGTATACTTCAGATAATTTCAAAATATCGTAGTTTAGGAAAGAGTTGATGGACGTAAAATAATTTTTAAGGTTATAACATTAGGACTCGACGTTTTAAAGTGATTAAGAGAATTTCTACTTTGCCTGGGAGGTAGGTAAGCAAAGCCAAGACGGCGATGGACCCAGAAAATATTCAAAATTTAAACATAAATATTAGAATACCTCCAGAAACATTGATTACAAAAAAAATTAACTATGTATATATAAATTCGTACTGTAGAATCTAAAAATACTTAGAATTTTTATAGTAAATGAATATACAGGGTGTTCCGAAATTAACGACATCGGTATTAGTGACGTAACGGGATTAATAACAAACAATTAGGGTGAATGGAACACCTATTGACACTTTAAGAAGTCGTATCAGGACCTATTGTCACCTTACTCTTTACCATTTGGAACATTTATTTGAACACTTATCCTTATAGAAAAACACAGATTAATGGAAAAACGTCATATTACTTTGATTTTATTGGATACATTAAATAAATTTCCAAATTTTGACAAAAGTGCCAATAGGGGTTCCCTGTCGAAGAGATGTTCCTTTGACCCTACAAAGATTTGTCTACTATTAAGAACTAATTTGAAAAATCACCAAGTAAGGAAAGGGCAACCACGGATTGAATTCTTGAATTCTTTCTTAGGCTTACTTTCGTACTTCTGATGCGGTAATTCGGAATAATGTCTAATTTGGAACTTTCAGATTTTCTCACTTTCTCACACAAAAAAAAAGAAAAAAACAAAACCACGGAGAAGAAGTATAAGACTTCACATTCAAAAATACTTCTTCTTTGTTTTTTTTTCTTTTGTCGTCTAAAACTAGGAAGTCTCACAGTTCCAAATTAGACGTGATTCCGATTTACCCCATTTTACCCTATTTACAAAAAAATAACAAAAATATGTGTAATGGAATAACTTTTTTTTAATTTGTTGTACCTTGCAGTATTAATACGAGGAACACCTGACGGTCCGAGGAACACGGCCGAACGCTGTAGATCTTTCAATTAGAACTTTAGTTCGAGTAAATTTGAACAGTAGAAATTAAGATTAAAAAAAAAGAATTTCTGCTTTACTTTGAAAGTTTCCAGGAGAAGCCAAGATGGCGGCAAACCCAGAAGTTATTTGAAGTTTTAACAAAAAAATAATAAATTAATTAATTTTCCAGTAATATCGACGATAATAAATTTATTTATCTATCTAGAAAAAAATCTTTCATTTATCTTTTTTATATTCAAAAATATTTCTTTTTATGGTAAAACTTTTGAATAAACTAAAAATTTATTAAGGAGCTCATGCAAAAAAGTACATCATTATTTTTGGATAGTTGCTTTTTTTATTTTCTTAAATTAACGCCGCAATTGCAACATTTTTGGCCTTACAATATCTTTAACCAATTAAAGATTTCTAAAAATGTAAAGGGTTGGTCCCTGGAGCCCCTGTAACTTTAAATCTAATTCAATCTCAGAAAGTATTTAAGTTTCTTCTAATTCATCAAATTTTAAAGTTTTGGATGTGGACATGTGGACAATACTTTAGAGGAAGGTGAATTATTGAATATTGATTTTGAATATTTACTTTTTAAAAATGGAATTCCATTATAAATTAAGTAAAATTGAATTAATATGTTAAGAAAAAATCCTAAGGATATTTTTTTGCTTTTGGAAATAAAATAATTGTAATATTCAAACGCTTGCGATTTTTGAAGGCCGAACACCTTTCCCTAGCTCTATTTCCTATTCATAGCTATGTTTCCTGGGAATATTTAACATTTTTATATCAGGTAATATCAAGGGGGCAATAAGTAGCTCTCAGAGTGAACCGTGAGCGATGGTCGGCAAAATTGCGCGGACCTGAAGCTAAAAATCGCCAGATCGGCAGAATTTAGCCTGAAAGCGACAGATCGGCATGTCCATTAGCAAAAATCGGTAGATCGGCACGATTTTAACGAAGGATCGGCAGACTTAAATGTCAGTTCTCTCTTATGAAGTGTAACGTTCTTTTAAATTCGTGTACCTCTAAACAATTCCAGTGGTAAATTTTAATGTACTGCATTGGAAACACTAATCTTCTAGATTTACCCAGTAGGTCGGCATGAGGTCGACAAAAGTCATGCGAAATCGTCAAATCGGCATAATTTACCGATTTTCTGTGAACTGTGAGAAGGGGTATTCTACTCCTTGGGTAATATATTATAAAAAGGTTTTATGTCGAAGTAAACCAATAGTATGCATCACTATCAGTAGACGTCAGAAAATCTCTCATCGCGGTTTGAGTTTTCAATAAAATCATCTTTCTGTCTGTTAGAATCTCCCTAAGTGTGTCCTGGCTAAAATGGACATTCGAAAAGACTTTCTGTAGTGTTTCGAAATACTATATGGTTACAAAAAACTATGTTTTAATAAGAGAAACTAAAACTAATTAATTTAATTTTCAACCTTAGACTTTAATAACACAACATTCCTAATTTTCATAAAGACAGATTAACGAAAATTTTTCGAACACAGCTTTTCATAGAAGATGTTATGCGCCAAAGTATACGCAAAAATGATTTCAGATAAATACCTAAGACGAATTTTTATTTCGAAATGGGGATTTTGAATCAAAATACTCTCCATATAAGGCTTTTGGATATTTGATTGGATGTCCGAGAAATTGAACATGGATTACACTTTTGTCTTTCGAAGACCGAAATGTCGATTTTAAGAGAAAATAAAGCAGAAAGAGTCAAAGAAACAAAAGTCAGATCTGTTTTCGTTTCTTTGTACAACATGCTTCATGCTTTCGCATTATAAAATTTTCTTGGTAATTTAATAAAAATAAATTTAAAAATATTATTATATTTATAATCATGATCATCATCATCATTTTAGTAATAGTAATATTTATTCAATAACAAAAATAGGGCTCATCCCTCTTACAATTGTGATAAAGAAAAAAGAAAAACAAGTTAAAAAACAGCAGCAAAAAAAGGAAAAAGAAAAATAAAAGAACGATTTACAATAGTATAAGAAAGGTATTTTCAAGCATTTATTCCTATTGGGGTCGCGAGCTTAGAGCATTCAGGTTAGTAACCCACGCCTTTCGATTCTCCGCTATTTCAGGAAGATGTTAACGGTCATTCTCAAGACGCTCCAAGGCAAGATCCTGAATTTGATGAATCAGCTACCTTGTCCTAGGTCTTCCCTGAGGTCGACGCCTTCCTAACAATGACTTGCTTTATTTTTTAGTGTTTTCAATTATTTATTATTTATCTTTTATTTTGTTTTTTACGCAGGGTTTTAAATATTCTTTTATTCAATTTATACTTGATTTCAATGAATAAAAAATAATTTCTTAATTTTAGGTTTTTGGGAAAGGTTGTATTGCTTTATCTAGAAAGTCTTTATCATCTACAATATCAACTCAGTATGAAAGTCAATCCAATCAGCAAAAATCATTATTGGGACAGAATATGCTTATATGAAGTGTGAAATTGGAAGTTTCTCCTTTGAGAGGGATGCTGAGAGTCCTGGAGCCAGGGAGAGGAACCCAGGAAAAGCCAAGCAAGGGCGAAGGGTGAGAATTCTGGGTTGCCAATGCAATTTCCCACGATTCGATTTTTCCAATTTCCCGTCGCCACGGGTGAGGGAGTCTTTGGGCTGCTGATGGGGATGGGGATTCGGGTGCCTCTGACCGACAATTTAACGAGCTTGTACGTGATCCTGGTGCAATTATTGATTCAATCTTGACGTCTCTCGACACCCCACAAAGTTCATCATTCTGCACATCGGTGGGTAACCTGAAACCGCAGAAAATGGCAGATACTCCCGAGGATTTCTGACCACAGCACTGGGATATGCGGTGCAGGATCCCCAGCATGTGAAGAACATTTGAGATGCCCAGAAATTCATCCCAGAGACGTTTTCTGCAAATTATCCCTCCACCCCGAAATCAACCATGAAATTTTCTCACTTGGAAACATCTGTAGCAGATTTTCCTGCCAAAATCGAAAAGACTGGAAGCCACCCTCGTGCTAGACACAACAAAAATATCTTACTGGTTTTTATTTCGGCAATCACCGATGCATACCATGAACTTGAAAAATACTCCAACTCGTTCCAAAGCCAACAACAAATACCAAAAAAAAAGCACAAGTAAACAACAAAACAAACCGCTCGGAGTGTTCAGAGTTGAAGAGACAAGCACGAGGTGAGTGCAAAAAGACTTACAAGAAGCCTGAGGTATAGCATATAATCAAAAAAAAATAAGACGTCTAAAACAATTTGGTGTCCGTCTGAGCACACCTCATATGTAAATAATTTCTTTCTCGGAATTGTTATGCTTGGCTTTTGGGGACAATATGCATCGCATGAGGAAGAAATAACGTCCCAGACACTTTTGAGAGTGTCACAGACATCTTCTTTTTGCCCACTCGCCAGTGCATTGTCAACACTATATGATGGGAATATTTGCAAAATATCACGATTGCATAAGAGACATATTTTATATGGTCCTCCCCATATTACAACCCAAACATGGGTTATGCTGACGGAGATGTCAATAAGTGTCTAGCAATAAATTTTACATAATATCGTCGCATGTGAAAGTCCGCTTTCTTGGATAGAAAGATTGTGAGGGAATGGTTTCGCGATTTGGAAAATTGAGACAGAAAGTCTGATCCGGTCTAGCCAACTCGTTGTAGTCAATTATTAAAGTATTGATGCAATATCCCATAAAGGAACTTGGTCTTCTCATAAGCGAAACCTTTAGATTTCTATTATTTTTTTTTGTCTAGAGATGAGGTCACCAGTCCTAAACCTTGTTATAAGTGAAAATTATGTGCAATGAAACTGAAGGCTTCATTTTGAAAGAATCACCTGTACTTTCAGAGGAAAACGTGAAAATTCTAGACTGAGAAAAAAACCAGGGTGCGAATAACTCTTTTTCCTTATAACTTTAATACTTTTTAGGTGTAAAAATATATCAAAATTTTTTAATGTTAATTTTACACCTTTAAGGTAAAATTAACATGAAAAAGTGTAACTTTAACCTCTGATATACATAAAATGTATAATATTTACACCGATTTCGGATCAATACTGCAGGGTAAAATAAACATTTCCGGAATGTTATTTTAATTTTTCGGATTTTTCCCAGTGTATAAAAATAAAACCGTTTTTGAGGTAAATTAAACCTCAAAGTTAAAACATTTTGTCCCAGAGCTTTCGGTGCCTTACGTACCTTTTTCAGTAGTCGAAAATGTCAGGTTTCTGTCGCTTTGTGCTGGCATTTTCGACTATTAAAGATGGTGCGTAGGGAACCGAAAGGTCTGGGAACAAAAGTTTTTTTTTTATTTTTGGTTGAACTTTCCCATACGACAGTCACCGGATTATTGTTGTTAATAAATTTTTACGTCGGTTCCTTACCATAGAAGAATTTTTCTTATCCTTAATACAAACTTCTTAATTAAGGACTTTTAAATGTAAGACTAATCGGTTCCGCGGCTAAGACCCTGCCGTTATTGTGAATCCCCGAAGACTGATTGGGTACACAAAGTGCCTTGTCCCTTAGGCCGGCTTCAGATAAGGTTTAGCCCAGTTCCTGATGGTCTCGAAATTCAAATTAGCAACCAATTTTATTGGTTTGTCAAAATTGAATGGCTCACTTGCCCATGTTGTTCAATCTTAAATGATAATTTTACAAAAAATCTTGAGTCATAAGAAATTAGAGAAGTTAAGCCATATAGCTAAGCCTTAGGTCTGAAGCCCGTATTAGGGTTAACCCTCTGAATGGGAGATGAAAAGCGTTCAGTGCATCTTTAAGAAAGCCTATTACTAGACGCCTTCCGATGAGCTTAAGACTTTAGGCAGAGAGCTAATGTGCCTTCTGATGATACGCTCTCAATAGACCGTCAGTCAATCCTCTGCTACGAAGTATATAAACACACCCTTATCAAGAGTAATCTGGTCGGGCCACCACCATGAGTTGTATTTCTCTGCCCACTTTCCAAGTCCTCGTTTATTTTAATCTTACACAAGGGCCTTTATTAAGTACTTAGTGTTAAGGCTACGCCTTGCCGTCTGTTTTGGCAATTCTTCACAAAGCGCTGACGATTGCCCCATTTTCATGTATTTTTTAAGTAGATGTATGTACTATGTCTCCTTGAAATTAATTAATTGAGTTAAGAACTTATTAGACTTAGTAAATACGTGTCTCGTATTTTAACCCTTTAAGGGCGATTGGGTCACCGGTGACCTAAAAATGAAATTGTTCCTATGGCCATCTAAAGTTATGTTTCGCTCTAAGAAGTCAGAAAAAGTGATTTTTTCTTACCTCCAATTTTTAACCTTCACGTCCTTAAAGGATTAAGGTTTAACCTTCTTCAAGTAAGTACAGAATACCTAAATAATGAGCAGCAATATTTCATCATGAGTCTAAGATTGAATTATTGTTCTTATTCAACTATGCAAACAAAGCATTTAGTGGATCAACGGATAGAGTAGTAGCTCTATGACTGTGAGGTCTCGGGTTGAAAGCTGAGCAGTAGCAGAAAAATATTTATCATGTCATATCGGCTTTGAATTCATCCAGTGAATGAATGATCAGTAATACCAATGGCACACATTAGCGAGAAAGTGAACCACCTAGACACTGGAGAGGCTGGTACAAGAACGAGTTTCGACATGAAAGTGGTACTTCAGTCGATACAAATATTCACTGTCACTGATCCAAACACACTCAGATGGGTTGTTGTGATATAGCAGCGGTATTGGTGAGTATACAAAGCTGTGATATAGAGCGGCTACCTGTATCGGGGGATAAGATAGAACATGAGTGGGCAAGCATAACAGGTCCAATTGTTGCCTGGATACTCGGTAATCCGAAATGGAGAGCTGACCCCTGGCAAAATATTAACTTACTTTATCTTATTAAAGTATCCAACACCAAACGTCTGCGCTGCTACAAGGAACTGTCGCGTGTACAGACCGTTCATGCCACAAGTGGGCAGGAATTGGACGGAATGGATGGAGTACCTGATAGGTCGCAACCGTTGAAAAGCTGGGCAGTTTGCTAACCTTGTCACCGGATACTGTTTAAACAAACACATCTGTTCACCTTGATTGGGGTATACAATGTAGTACGATCTGTAAGGGGTTGTAGCAACACTGACGAAACGGTCTTATATTACTTATGATGACACTATCCTAGGCTCTACAACACAAGATGAGTACTGCTAAGTAAAGTAGTGCTCTCTTGGGAATAACCGGAAAAACTAACTGAAGCCGGTCTGTATAATGGAATTTATCCGGAAGACTGGCTGGCTCGGTATAAAACACCTCTGGGTATGAATTCTGAGATGCGTGAGTTTCTCACGTGAGAAACTCACGGTTTTTGGATCGTGTCTTGTAAGAGTTTGGTGAAGCTTTCACAAAAAGTATCACGTGAAATACAGCATCTAAGAATTCACATGAATGTTTTTACGAAAATTTTACAAAATGCTTACTAAAGGCGATCTCAGAGCCGTGAATTTCTCACCATCTCAGGTGAAAAACTCACCATCTCAGAATTCTTACCCTGGTCCAATCAGTCTGATGACTGCTTTATTCAGCTTATCGATCAAGATACTTATTCTGTTCGATTCTATCCACGAGAGAATGGTATTAATGCCATTCACTGCAAATTCAATGGTGTCCATTTCCCGGGATTTCTCTTCCGTATCAAAATGGGCAAGGATGTGTAGGCTGAATGGTACACCGCCTCCAAAATCTAATCTAATCTACATTAAACTATTAAGCAATAGGATTTAAAATCTGGTATATTTTTTAAAACCAGTTTTAAAAAATTCATTGCTGGAACTCCATAGGTTTTAGTAGATTAATTAATATGACCTCTAAAATTATTGTTAAAGTAATTAATGTAAAATAATAAAATATTTATTGTAAGATGCATTGTTATTTTTTGTTTAGATGTTAATAATACTGCACAGCTATTTGTTTTTGTTTTTTTATTTTATTTATAAAATAAGTAAGATGTAAATAATTAATTTTCCGCAACCTTGGAATAATTTACAAAATAAGAGTATTTTTTAAAATAATTGAGACCTTGTCCTGGTAAGTCTATTGTACATTCATTTAGACAATTCATAGTTTTTGTTTACAAAACAAAAGCAACTGTGCGTACACTATTAAGGGGAAAAGTTTCACAGAACATTACTGATATTATCAATCGGACAGAGTTTGTTCGTTAACCATCTTCAAGCCAAGATATTGATGAAAAGATGTTGTGAGGAAAACCTCGTGACATTTTTCTCTCTTGGTGTGTGGAATATTTTACCCTTAAATAGTGAAATTCGTTCGTTTTATGACTACAAATGCGATGGACAAGCAGTCCAAAGACGCAATCATTTGTGATAGAGAGAAATTCACAACTTTTTGATGGTGCACCATTGAAATGTCTTCTCAGTTTGATATTTACAGCTGTTGTGTGTCTTTCAGTCAACAAATCACCACCCACGATTCCTCTGGAAAGCAATCTTCTTCTGGACAACAACAAATACTCGCGCTCAGACCTCATTTTGGGTGACGTCCTCATAAAAATCGCTGAAGCATGGTACAAAATATTTCCTGGTCTGCAGACTTTACAACCAATGAGCTCCCATGAGTGACTCTTTTTTTTTGGTCTTGTTTGGGTTCCCTGACTATTTTTTTTTCGCGGAGGCTTCTGTTGTGTGGCCAAAACAATTGAAGTTCATAGCGGAGTCATAAATTAGGCGGTGGCTGAGGGGTTATTTAGGTTATTTATACGGTCAACTTGTGATAAATATTATTGTTATTCCTAAATTTCTGTTATTATGGGTTATTAAAATGAAATTTACTGGATTATTTCCCACACCAAATATATCTCGATGACTCTTTGAGACGTGAGCTTCCATGTTATGGAGAAAAAAGATGAAGGAATTCCGGAAACGCGGAGTGATTTGGAGGGAGAAAAGACATGAATTCACCTTGTGCATATCGAATGAGTTGTATAGTAGTTTCGGTTCTTCTCAAATACTGCCAGATATAACTTTGGCCACGAAAATGCCACACATCGAGGCGGAAATTGATTGTATGGTCTCATCAAAATGTCATTTTAATTAATTTATTTACACGTCCAGGGAATATTCAGCACAGAGCTCTGGCGCCTCCATCCGCGAGGTCATACATTGAATCGTGCTGGAAGCATCAGTAGAGCTCTCACCTTTTCCTCGTCCCAGGCACCAAAAGGGGAGTCCAATGGGAAGCATGATGATGCATAAATTTGCATTTTCACCTCAGCAAAACACCCTCAAACAACCCCCTCAACAGGTAGCGAATACCCATCCTGCAACAAAATACCCCACATATTTTCCACCCCTCAATAGAAGGAAGACAGGTGTGCTGACCCAGGAGAAAAACGTCGCGAGAAATTAGCAGGGATATCTTATCAGGAATATTGTCAAACGTCCTAATGGTATTTAGTACAAGTATTCAAATAATTTATGGATGTGATTGAATCACCCGACAAGGGGTAGAAGAACCTGAAAGCTATATTGATTATTTTATGAGTGGCACTATTTCATTCTTTTCACTCACTTTTCCCAACATTCTCTATGCTTTTTCCTCCTCAACCCTTCGGGGAGTGTCCATTCTGTATACTACTATTCCCTATGCTAAAAGCCACCATGAATTATTATTATGGGGGTTGTTCTTCGTCTTGCCATATTCCAAAATCACACACATCCATCGCATCGACAGGGCTTTCAATGAGAATTTACACAATTCATCGTATTATCCATTCGAAAGGGATTTACTATAGTTCAAAGTGCACTCAAGATAAATCTGCAAAAATTACATAAATATGTTGCTCATAGTTGGAAGGAACTTTAGAAATAAATATATATTATATTAGGTATCTTAGACTTTACGCTATCTAGGGGAAATGCGGGCAGCAATAAACATTGCATTTTTTCAATTTAGATATTAGACTTTAAATGACGACACTCATATCAATTCTCAGAGGTACTATAGGTATCCTTGTCCACTGAAGAAATGGTCGACATAAGTCTAATTAGTGTAGAAAAAATAGGTGTTTACAACTACCGTCATGGTAGAGCGTTTCTTGACGGTATGATCGAACTCACGACATATGTCGATTCAAACTGCGTCATTAGTGATCAGAAGCCTATTCCAAAATTCGAAATTGGCAAAGGAATGCAAGTTCCTGAATAATTAGATTTAACCGTAAAAATCGAAGAAACTTTCCTTACTTAACTGATGTCGATACTAAAACCAATTGCAGGTCTTGGCTTGACTCAGGACCCGTTGCCACTAGAACGTCATGGATTACTTCTCCAATTCCGCACGCCTAGTTAGACTGACTAAGATGACCATGACTGATACGAGGAGCAAGGTTAAGACGAACAGATAGCTGTCGTGAGACTTCCGTATAAACACCGGGTTGAGATAGAATGACGGACTGACGAACGTTCTCTTCAATCTAGCTCTGGAGAGAACGATTCGCGACTCCAGTGTGAGAATGATGCCAGAACAGTACAAGAATCCTTCATTCACTTCGAGAAAGAGGCCTGAAATCCATGGCTTCAGCTAAATCACCATCAATCGGTTAAACAGTAAAAGTATTGGCTCTATGACTGTGAGTTCTCAAATTGGATCCTAGATAGCTGCAGGTATTTTATCTGTCGTATTAGTTCATTGATGTTGTAATTAATGGAAAAGTAATACCAATACATTGAAAATGACCCGACCAAAAGGAGAGATTAGTACAAAAAGTTTCCATATGCAGAGTTCAGTCGAATACAAATACACATTAACTGCCCAGATCCACAAACCGAGGTTGGTCTATCGTTATGTGAAGCAGTATTGTGTGTATGAGAACTCAGATCGCACAGATATCACTGTGATATAGAGCAAGTTTACTGCCTTGAGATGTAAGATCGAACAAAGAGAATGGGAAGTTCATAATGGGCCTAATTATATGGCCTGGTTTCAACGGTTCCGAAAGGAATATAACTGACCTATAGACAAATCTTAATCTTAGCCGACAACATCTCAATAGAAGTTTGCACACGGACTCTGAATGACACCGAGACTTATTTCAGTTTACCAAAAGCGTTTACAGACGGCTACGAGATCGGCTATCAGGTTCGCAAGGATGTGCACGACCTAGTCTGGAAAGTTTATAGGGGCAGTCACTATGCTTCAAGGAAATGAGATAGATCCAATCACTGATCACCGATGAATGTAAGGATCATGGAATCATGGTGAATGTAAGGAGCGGTGGATGTAAGGATCATGGGTCTTTGCAATAAAGTCTGTTCTATCCGAAACAACTTTACTTTTACGAGGAGGGATTGGGTTATTAGCCCCTTGGAGAACCAGATCCCTTGTTCGTTAGCCTCAGGTTCATGATTTCCTACAGGATTGGCTACCCAATCTTCTGTCACTCACTTGAATGTACCTGAGCCTACCGGGCAACTACTTCGCTTAGAGGTGAACATAGGAGTTAAGGAGCAGAGGCTATGTACCGAATTACCCCTACCCATTTAGAGCCCCCAACTTTGATTTATTTGAACTATGACCTTACAAAATTCAAAATGGTGAATTTTCCGATCATATCAACTTAAGGGATTCCGGAAGTTGTCGGGAAACTAACAATTATTCAGAGATAACATTAAGTATTTTTTGAATAATAAGAAACACGGATTTGACCTAGATCCTTCTCGTCCTTTATTACTCAGGACAACGTTTCGGAGCTTGTTGGCCCCTTCCTCAGCCCCTTCCTTCCAACAAGCTCCGAAACGTTGTCCTGAGTAATAAAGGAGGAGAAGGATCTAGGTCAAATCCGTGTTTCTTATTATTCAAAAAATTAATCTACTGACCGATCATCTAATATTAACATTAAGTATCTCCAGAACTTTCGGCAATATTTCTGCAATTTCCGATCATAGATATGTATAGACGAAATGTTCACCTGGGGTATCTCCAAAACAATTCAAAAATCTTCGAAATCGTTGGAGGCGTTTTCGAGGAAACCTTAAAAAACGGTTTTGAAGGCGTAAGAAGGGGTAGACGGACAAAATGTAAAAATCATCTCAAGATAATGTTTTTTTCGAGGAGTTTACCGATTCATATCTATTACAGTGCGCCATCTAGTCCTGTAACATGTTAAAAAAAAGAAGTGTGAATAAAAAGGAACCTATACCCCATGAGTCCCTGACTTTATTTTTCCTACTTTTATACCTTGGGTTATAGGCTATTTTGGCATTATTTTTAAGTCATTTCATAAGCTTTTAAGGTTATTCTAAGCTGATATGGAACAATCTTTTCGAAGTGATCAAACTCGATATCATACCTCAAATGTCTTAGTCAGTTTTTAACTTCATTTGTCCGAATTTTAAGGACACAGAGAATCAAAAATCTATCATGCAGCAAATCTGAGACATTTAGCCACCTATTTCGAACAAAATCCCTATTTCTTAGCCTTAATCCAATGCAACATTTTGTAATTTCCCACTTTTCTCTCACAATTCCTATGATTTATTTCTTTAGATATAAATTAAAATTGGAAAATATTAAATATTTTAAAGGAACTATTAACTTTAACAGCTTTAACAACTACAATAATCCATAAAATTGATTTGCAAAGTGGAAAATTTACCTGAAATTGTGGTGTCTACTAGTTCAATGGAAAGCATATAATATTCTTTTTGATCTTTTTTTTTCAAAACCTTTATTCTATGGATGTATGAATAATAAAGGACTTTAACTTGCGGGAAAGATCGATAAAAATATATTTATAAATTTTTATGCAAGTTGAAAGCATTTTATGGACTGATAGTTTCCTCCCTCAGTTAACTTTAAAAATAAGCGGGAAGGTAATCGGTCATTTTCTTAAGATTTCAGCAAAATATTGTTCTGAAATGTTTTATTTAATCATGCGGAAGATGGTCTAAATACTGAGAGAGAGGGATACTCATAAATAAAGCAAAATACTCATGAACGTTAGCATCCGGTATGTATTAGCATCTGTGTGACCTTAAATAATGCAATGGGGGTATAAAATGCAATCAATGTTGATTATATAACACCTAGCACATTGCATATAATATTCATAGATTACATTGTGTTCCATGTAACTGAAAACCCTTTTAGCAAATACACCCATAATCAAAATATTACCAGGGGGTTCGGATCGAATTTGCGTCAGATCCTAATCCCATTCCCTCTCGCGTTTATGATGGACCGAGGCGATATAGTGAATATATATGGAGTCCTATACATTGAGTACATCTGCTCCAAAACCCCTTTCATGGTTGAGGGTATTATTGGGGTGTTCTCGCATGGTACCACGTACTTAAATGAGAAATAAATCAAATAATGAAACAGTCGTTATATACAACGGCCTCTAATGTCCTTCCGATTATGGTTTTCGTTTCACGACTGTCAGCCCATATTAGAATTATTACGGCTCACAGGATTCATCGGACCCCCTGTATGTGGTTAACCCCCCAAAATCTCGGTATGTGCTGGGAGCTTGGGCTAACTTCCACCCATAACTACATGGCTTTGGCCTCAGATATGGAAACCCTACTCTGACGACCACAAGGTAATTTTCCTCAACCACATCAACCCCCAACAGATACCAATCGAAAGAAGTCCATCGTCCAGGGATTTTGGGTTTGAGGACAGGGGGTGTTTTGTGGGGTTGGTAAAGTCACCTTATTTCCTGCTGACATTAATATTTACCAGAGCGTACATCAAAATGAACAAATATTTGTGTAAATATTGCTGGACGGACATCAAAATACACAAATTCACGTTCAACTAACACTCTCCGCCCCCAAACCACCCCGCCCTTGGGGGATGTTTTAGTCAATTGTATAATAGGTTCATTTCATCATTGAAACTGAACACGAAATTGCTGTAAAATACTTTAATTGCACTAGCAAGTTGAACAAATTGTATTGGGAAGCTGAAGGGGATTGTTAGACCAAAGCAGGTAAATTATTTATTTAAGGGATGCTTTCATTTAAATATGTTGTAATATGTTTTGCATTCAAAATTTAATCTTAGATAAGGACTGTATCCCTATCTAACAAAATTGTACGCTTTACTGGATTTTTTTTGTGAATATCGTTTATTAAAATCACTCAGAAATATTCTTTTTGCATGGAAACTAGGGTCGAAGGAACACCTTTTCGGCAGTGAATATCTATTGGAAATTTCGTTGAAATATTGAATTTAATTAAATATATCTATTGAAAAGATACAAAATAGGGTGGCAGTAGGTGTTCCGTTGCCCGTATAGAATTATATTCAATTTTTGATGTATGATTCTATTGGTTGCACTTTACTAAAACACCTACAATCATTCCCTGAACGGTATACAGACCATGACAATAGGTTTAGGTCAGTTTCCGAAGGTTTTAAAATTCAGAATTGGAATAAATTTTATTTAGTTTTCAAAACGTAAGAGATCATTTGCTCTTAATAATCCAATTTGAAGTTCAATTTTTCCAAAAAGTCTTAACCCTTTAAGAACAAGAGGGTCAAAAATCGGGAGTCCGAAAAAATCACTTTTCTGACTTTTTAGAGCAAAACACAACTTAAGATGACCGTAGGAAAAATTTCATTTTTGGGTCACCGGTGACCTAATCGTCCTTAAAGGGTTAAACGGTAAGAAATTAGAGCAAGTAAGCCATATGGCTAAGGCATATGTCCGAAGCTAGAATTGTTATTAATTTAGTAAGCTGAAATTAGCTTATACTAAAATTAATTCTTAAATACAAATCCGAATTTTTTGAACTTTAAAGATTTTTGCAAAATATAAATGGGCTATAAGGGCCATAAGTCATGTATAAACACTAAAAATTTCAAATTTATCTAAAATTCGTAATTTTTGTTCTTGTCAAAAGAGATAATGAGTTGGATAGGAAATTTTCAATTCAATTTTTCACTTATCTTTGGAATAAAAGAAATTACAAGATATTAATTTTGAATCCACTGCGACCCCTAAAACTTAATTTTTTTAATTTTGTAATAATAAAAAAATAATAGAAAATCAGAATCAGAATAAAAATCCATTTCGATCTGTTAAAAATTTTGTAACTTTCAATAATTCTTTTATTTTACAGTTTTCTTTTTTGTTTCTAGGCTATTAGTGGCAAAAATTTTGGATTCTCAGTCTCAATTTCCTTGAAAGAAGAAGATATCGAGTTTCAAAATATTTGAATTGTTACATGCTGAGACTCTTTTCGCATTTATAAATTAAATTTGCAGATATATCTCCCAAGTTTTGGTGACAGAATACGTAAATCGTGTATATCCATTATCTCTTGGTTTTATAAATTTGCTTTAAGTTTTTGCAATTCTTTTACATTTTAAATTAAAATTTTTCATTTCGACTTTTTTTACGTTAACATTTTATTATTATTACTCATTGTATCTTTTTACGAAAAAAGTTAGAACTTAAAGTGTTTTTCTTTAATCGAATAATAATCTCGATCTTTTTTTGGATAATTTGGAGTCAAGATATAAGGTATAAACCTTATTTTAAGTTTTTTGGTACCTTCTCTTACCAGATTTCGGAGATTGTTTGTCTCCTTCTTCAGGTATCGGTAGGTAGGATAGATATGCTGTTAGGTTTCTGGGGAACTGCTTGGACAATTACATACATATGGAAGTTTAAAAAAGGTCTATACCGTAATTTTTTTATTTAAGAAAATAGAATTTTCAAAAAAATGTAATTACAAAACTAATCTTCGAAAACATTTCTTTTTTTAATATTAATATTATTTCAGTTTTAATATTATTTTCCTTTCTTGCATGCAACAATATTGAATTTGTTTTACTGAGTACCGGTCAAAATTCTGAAAGTGAAAATATTAAAAACTAAAATCACAGAAGCCAAAATCCTGAATTGCTTACAATCTCTAAACGCCACAATTCCATATGGTTCAAAATCTCGAAAATCCGAAATCCCTAATGGTTCAAAATCCTGACTATCCGATATTCCGATATTAAAAATTTTGAACGCCATAATTCCGAACGCCAAAATCCCAAGAGCCAAAATCCAGAATTGCTAAAAGTGTCATAGTTACTCCCACGATTGCATCCATTCTTGTTAGATGAAAAGAAATATTTGCTATGTTTTGGGAAATTATTCTACATTATTTATTCTACATTATTTATTCTGTGTAATTTCGTCATTTTTATGATTTTAATCATTCTGGATTTTGGCTTTCAGGATTTTGACTTTCGAGATTTTGGCTTTTCAAAATTTTGGTTTTCAGAATTTCAGGATTTTGGCTTTTCGGATTTTTGGCTTTCGGTATTTTGGCTTTCGGTATTTTGACTTTCGGGATTTTGGCTTTCGGTATTTTGGCTTTCGGATTTTGACCCATTCAGAATTTTAGTTATCAGGATTTCACTCCACCCGGTACTTTATCTCTTCCGGATTTTGGCTTCCGGAATTTTGGACGGCATCAGTTTTTTCATCTCTTTCTTATATGAAATAGTTGAATTTAAAAATGATTGATAAAATCAAACATTTACTAAATGCCTTGGATTTTACGATCCAACAAAGTTAGGTTTTACTAAATCTTTATGCAGCTTAACCAACAAAGTCTAGATTTTAGAATTCTTTTAATTTTTCTTTTTAAAAAATTTATTTATTATAAAAATATTTTACTATATACGACTGTAAATCAAACCTTGAGGCCAAATGAACTTAGGCTGACCTCTGAGAATATTTAGCCTGCAAAATTTAGCTGTAAGAATTTTTACTAAGCTGTTATACACTGAGGGCTTAAGATTATCGATTAGAGGTTCTTAAATTTCCTTTATCTAATCTTTAACAGCCAAATTTTACAGGCTAGATATTGTCGAGGATTAGCCTTTATAATTTTGGAGACTTATGCCCTAAACAAACTTGCGACTTAAGCCGAGAGACGCCTTAACGTATTTATAATCAAGTTTCTGTCTAATCTGTTTTTCGGAGTAAGCCGAGATATGGCTTAGTTGGTAGGAAACTGATGGAAATTTAGTCTAATATATTTTGATTATAATTACGTTAAGTCGTCTCTCGGCTTATGTCGAAAATGTATCTAGAGCATAACGGTTTAATCCGAAAGACGGTTTACCGGTAAACTCTTGGAAAAGTAGTCTAATCATTATTTTGATTATAATAATGTCAAGACGTCTCTCCGATTAAGCCGTATGTGTATCCAACAAATTACGTCGTTTTCTTGAGGGAACTTCCGGAGAAAAGCCAGCGGTAGACGCAGTTCAGGTAAATAAATTGAATTCAATTCAATTGTATTCAATTGTAAAGAATTTAAAACTATTTTAAACAGAAACTGCACTTTACTTATTGTTTAAAAATTTATAACATTTCTAGATATTGATTATGTAACTAGACTATGCAACCAGATTATAAATTATACGGTTTTAGATATTGATATAAATTTTGCGGTGTTTGTTTTCCAGTGTTTTTCCAGTAGCTCATTCCAAAGTCCAAAATAAATACGATACAATGCATAAATACAGCATTTTCAAGTTATTTCACAATTTTACAAAAATAAACCAATTTTGAAACAGTATTTTCCTTTCAATACAGATTCTCTCAATTCCTCGTACAGTTTATCCCCTTGTTTTTGATTTCTCCAGCAACAACACTATAATATTCAACTGGATTATAATTTGTTTTGCAACCCTTGCAGTTTGTTTTCCAGCAACTCATCCAATTCGTTTTCCTACCAAATCCCTCCTGTAGAATTGCAACAAGTTCAACAAGGATTTAGTACAAAGTCCTTTGATGTTTCCCACGATGGTTGCAGCTTTTTTTTTCCAGAAAATAATTTACCTCAAATTGACACACAATATTTTAAGTCGAAAGTCGTATATACTTTTGGCTTTACAGGGAATTGTGGAACGAAAAATGGAGGGTTGGTGGTTCTTTGGGGTGGGTTGCAGGCTCTAAAAGTGTGTACTTTCATCAAAGGATTTTCCATGTCGCACATTTTGTTCGCAATTGAATGGTCCAAAATGATATTCTGTATGCTTTTGCCAATGTCATCTCTTGCCTTTTGATAAAATGTGCAAATATTTTCCACTAATTGCAGGGAGAAGCGCCTACCCGCAAAAGCAGAGCTTTGAGCTGGAGTACAAAATTGGCAGAGGGAATTATTGAAATTGCTCCACCATGCATGCAACAGGATTTAACTGATGATCTCTCTCATCTCTTGTGTGATTTTCAGAGATTGATTCTACGGTGGTGTTGTGGGTGTGAGCTTTTCAAAATGGACTCCATCAGTCAGGAAAACTATCTACATATTCACATTTTTACGACGCATTTCATTGTTCAATTTTCTGTAATTTTTTACCATTGTTATCAAATTATTGTTCTACATTGTTAAAAAAAATAAAATAAAAAAAATGAAAAATACATCTCGATAAATATTCGTCAGTCGAAAGTTAATTTTCATTTTATCGTGCCTGATGCAGGAATCACAAACTTTTTTTTAAAGACCTTATCAATAAATATAATACAAATTAAAATTAATGACTCTTCGTAGACGCTGCCCTACGCTATAGAAACTAGCTTAAGAAAATTTCCGATACCTTTGAGATAAATTAGCACTAATATCTAGAATATCAATTTTTAAAAGAAAAAACACACTAAATTTTTAAAATAACAAAATTTGGCAAATTTATTCACTCAGAAAAAATCGAATAAATGTTAATCGAAGCTATATAATATCAATTATGAATTTTTGATAAATTAGATTTAATCCCTTTTACAATTTATTTAATTTCTCTTTATATTTAATACTTAAAAATTTTATTTCAATTTTTTTCTGATGAACTATTAATCTTTTTGTTCTAAAATTTACATTAAAATAATAGGGTAAGTGTGCCAAATTTCGGCATAGTTGCATGCAAGCGCCAAAGTCTCAAGTTTGAAATTCAACATTTTTAATACAAATTGAATTTTTTTGGTACCCTTTTTATAAGGAGTGTTGTTTGGAACCTTGTAGACAGTTTATCGTCTTTATTTACTTTAAAATTATTCTTAATACATTTTAAAATGAATAAAAATGTAGACATAGCTTTGGTGCCCTATTTCGGCCACCTTTATTCTCATAGTTCCTTGCCCTTCGGGAATTGTTCCAATATCTTTTTCATGTCATCTCGTTTGTCGAAGCTACATTTTTTGTTATTCTTTTGCATTGTATAATCTCCAGAATATGTAAAAACTAAAAATCCATGAAAATTCGAGGAACCAAAAAGGTGGCCGGAATTGCAAGCTGGCCGGAATTTGGCACACTTACCCTATAAAATAATTTTTTTTGCTAAAATTGTTTTGCTAAAATTTGAACAAATTAAAAACCGAATATGTTTTACTTTAATATTTTTTTTTTCTTGAAATTGTGCTCCTCGTGTTCAGAGCATGGGGTAATTTGGATTTTTTTGGAATTTGGAATTTTGGGATATGCTCTTCGTCTTGAAAATACGAAGAACACGAAAACACAAATTACACCATTTTACCACATATTTAATTGGAATTTTTAAGGTTGTTCAGTACGATTTTAATAGTGTCATCCTCTAAAAATTTTGATAGCCATTGAAGAAACATGTAAAATGATGGGGTAAAGGTAAAACTATATAGGGTAATTTAGCTTCGCAATGGGTTTTAAAAGTTAAATAATATCACGGGAAGGTCCAGCTCGCTTTAAAAATATGAGACAAGAAAGCCCATTTTTAACCCTTTAACCCTTATGGACGAATGGGACATCGCTGTCCCAGAAATAAAAACTAATTTTTTGGGCTTTTTAGATGACAAAATAACTTTCTATAGTTAAAAAATTGTTTTTGTTTTAGGGACACCGATGTCCCACTCGTCCTTAAAGCATTAACGTTCCAAAAATACAAACTAATTTTTCTGACTATTTAGAGGACAAAAAACTTTATATAGTCAAAGAAAAATGTTCTTGTTTTAGGGATGCCGGTGTCCCACTCGTCCTTAAATGGTTAATCCTTTAGGGACGAGTGGGACATCGGTGTCCCTAAAACAAAAACAATATTTTTGTCTATAGAAATTTATTTTGTTATTAGGGCTATAACTTTTTATTTTTGGGACACCGGTGTACCACTCGTCCTTAAATGGTTAAAGCTGCCCCAATTCAAAGGTTCCCGCCTAACTGCCCCTAAATTAAAAAATAAAATAAAATATCCTGATTCATTGAAAAATAAAAAAAAAATATATTTAATTTCTTCTGTGTTTATATTTAACGGCATAGTCTCTATCATCTCCCGAGCTCATGGAGTGTGATGAATATGTTGCAAAAATTGAGGGATAAAGGATGGACTCCGGCGTGGCTAAAAAAAGGGGGTTAAAAACCCTTTGCAATTAACTTCACTGAGTCAATATTTGAAAATGAAAAACTATATTACGAGCTCAGTCCATATTCGCTGAGTGGTCAAAAATTCATTTCCTCCCTTGAGTTTGACCCCAAAAAGCCGACAGTGCGAAAGAGTGACTCCCGAAGCATCATGAAATGAAAACTGCAATCAACAAATTTACTCTATATCTGCCCTCTAACCTCTATGTGGGCAAATTTGATTTTTTTTCCAGCCAGAGAGCCCTTCTTGATCATCCGGAGTTCTGGCAGAAATTAATACAATACCCCTCTGAACTCCAATCCCTCTTCCTGAATAGCCAAAGGCCATGTGAACGAAATATAATTTCAATTTAAATTGAGTTCATTTTAATGGAATGACATCGACAGGAAAGCTTAGAGGCTACAACTGCAATAGTTTTCCCACTTTTGGTGAATGAACTAATTCTCACACATTCCCAGGATTGCAGCTTTTGAGTTGGGTCACATTCTGTGAAGCTCTTATCCATGCTTCGGGGTCAACATTTTTTTCCTCGAAAATATCGTACAAAGCTTTCCAGTGTTTGAAATTGGGTGGACAATCAATTGGATTGGGGCTATATAGGGATTTGGTTGAGGGGCTGCTAAGTAACGATATCTGAGACATAGGAGTGCATTATCAGACTTACAAGGCTAGTACACATTAGTTTGACTGTTCTAGTTGCACGAGAGACACGGTTATTCCTTTAAAGCTCTAAATAGACTCAGGCTTATCCTTGATAATATATAGCCGGTAAAAATTGGCAAAGGATCAGCCTAATGAGGACTCCTCCTGTAATCTCTAGTGGAAATTTTTACTTCAACTCAAGAAGAAAAACAAATTTTCAATTTTAGCCAGAGCTTTCGGTCCGGGTGAAGGTCATATTCGGACCGAATGCACTGGGTAAGACTGAACATTTGTTTTTCTTCTTGAGGTGAAGTAAAATTTCTACTGGCGATTACCGGAGGTGTCCTCATACGGTATCCATTACCCAAGCTCATTATCCAACAATCAGCCCAACTACCACACAAGTGAGAGCTTAGGATTAAATTAGATTAGATCTTGGGGGCTTCGAGCAGCATCAATACAGGCGCCTTCCCGCTTCATTCTCGGCTCCGATTTCAGCAACAGCCTCTTCATTTCCAACCTTCTCATGCTTATCGTCCTTGTCAGCTCACCGTCTGAACCCAGGCCTCCGTTCAGACTCCTTACAAATTCCCTTACCATAGAAACACCCTAAGTCAAGGACTATTTGTACCTAACTAGACAGTCTTCCGGATGAATTCCATTAGACAAACCGGCTTTAGTTGAGGGAGTTGTTCCTAAGCAGTGATCGTCTTGTGTTATAGAGATAGGGGCAGTCATATACACAGTAAAAAAATGTGTAAAATTTTACTACTATAATTGTGCAAAATGGACCATTTTAGCTATTTAATTTAAAAATGCACAACATTTTGGTAATTTATTGTCACGTAATTGAAAATGACCACTATTACAGTTGAAAAATTTTCAACAACGTTGTTCAATTTGAAAATGTGTAAAATGTTAACACTATAATAGTGTGAAATCGGATAAATTAATTATTTAATTGCAATATGTGTAAAATTTCTCACTATTATAGTCATAAAAAATTTTCAATAATGTTTTGTGATTTAAAACTGTTGAAAAATTCTAAAAATTACCGCTATTATAGTCTGATAATCGTTTTTCACATTATTATAGTGTGAAAAAATATACAGCTATATGGTATTTTTTGTAGCATGACCAAAAATTAACACTATTATATCTTGATCACAATTTTTTATACTATTATAGTGTGAAGCCTTGTGTATTTCAACCAAAGTTGTTGAATTTTTAAACAAAAGTTGTGTAAAAAATGTTGAATTTTCATTTAAGACATATACTTCAGTTGAGATGCTTTTCATTGGGCAAAAGTCAAATAGAACATCGAATATTTATATGCATGATAAGTATATCGTGAAGATCAGAGCATCAGATGTAATCATCTCGCATTAAGAAGGGAATCCTAAAGAGGAAAAAAAATTAAAATCTTCGAAATGAAATGAAAATTAAACGATTTTTGAGTTTACACACAAAAATTCAACACTTTTTAAATCCAACAACTAGAAATTCAACAACTTGAAATTAAACAATTTTAAATTGAACACTTTTTCGAAATTTAACACTATAATAGTATACTAGTTGTAGTAGTAGTATACTATTGTATGGTCTAAGAAAAAAATCTTTGGATTTGTAAGACACTGAATGTAACAATAAATTGAATTGAATTGAAATTGAATAGTGGTGAGAAAGATTACAATTTCTTATAGTGTTAATTTTTTTTACCGTGTACACAAAAATTAATCTTTTGTAGCAAACGTTTTCACTGCACACTTTTGTGATACTGAATATTATTATATTTATTTTCTCCCTAGATTTTATATCTTTTGTCCTTCCTCGATTCTTTTCTGAAACTCCCTTCCTTCCTTTCCGTCCTTCCGAGGAGAGGCAATGACGGAGTCGCACACTTCCTTGTAACTTTCTGTGAAGGCACTCCACCGGTAGTTGACCTTGGAGATGAGAAGAGACCTTATGATGACGGTAAGCGTCGGGGGATGGGGTAGCTAAGAAAAAATTGATTCTTCCCAAAGCTTTCGGCTCAGACTCTAAGCCTTCCTCAGTGGTCAAATCTGTTCTCTTCTTGCTTTGTCATACGTCTCCTTGGTTCACAGGGCATATGATCTAGGGCACTGCACTTTTCCTACCTGTGAGACTACTCAGTAGTCTCACAAAGAAACCAAGAAAAAGACATACAGAACAAAACCTACTAAAAAAATTAAGAAAATAACTAGAAATGAATAGTGTCAGATCCTATGCCCTGTGAACCAAGGAGACGTATGACAAAGCAAGAAGAGAACAGATTTGACCACTGAGGAAGGCTTGAAGTCTGAGCCGAAAGCTTTGGGAAGAATCAATTTTTTCTTAGTTGCCCCATCCCCCGACGCTTACCGGAATTGATAATACTTAAATTAATAACAATTTAATAATAATGCTTTTATTTAAAAAATGTACACCTTTTTAGAAAATCGCAAAAAATCTGGACTATTGGTAAATATTTCAAAAAAAGGTTTTGAATTAAATTTTTTTTTAATTTTTATTACTTTTGTAGTAGGACTGTTGAGCCTGGAGGAGTTGGAGGGAGAAACCCAAGAAACAATTTTTTCTTAATATAGTGTTGTAGAATTCCTTAGGTAAGGCACTATAGAACCAAAAATCTTTTATTCGCTTATAACGCTCTTGGTCCCATCATTGAGATTACTATATGTAAAGTGGCGCACTCTTAAGGATCTTAAGAGCTCCTATAGAAATTTCTATAGAAAATTCTCACTTTAAGTCTTTTAAAAGTGCACTAAAAGACTTGTTTAATAATTGGTTCTATAAGGCAGCTATTTTGCTTCTTGGGAAGCCCGTCTTGACGAAGACTCTTCTAAGCCAACGGTATCAATCACTGTTCAGCTGGGGTGGTAACTCTGAGGGGTGCTATAACAGTGGTTATCTTCAAGTTACGATATCGCTATTGTCCCGCTAGATGGGATTGTGCGTGCTCGACGAGTTATTCCGAAGGAACAATCGAATCGGGTGTTTTAGCATGTTCTAGTATCGGGCCTTTAGCATTCATGCTAGACTTTTGGGTATTTGTCTTGTCTAATTGGGTTTTATTTTGATCGGGCGATGTTTGGTCCTCTTACAGAAAAAAGAATGTTAGAAGATTAGAATCAAGGACTTTACCATGCAAGTTTGACAACGAGATATCATTTAAAATAGTTATTTTTTAATTTCACCTTCAACCTTCTTTACCTAATTTACAATTTTGGAAGATATCAATTTTTTGAATATACTTTTTGGGGGGTTCCCTTAAAAGATCCCTATCGATATCTTAAGTCGTTTTGAATGAGTTTTTCGGAATACAACTGAATTTCATCAAAAATTGTAGAGTACGAACAAAATTGCTGTTAATGAGCTGCCCTTTGAATTTCGTATTTCTTCCTTTCTGGATCTACATTTGCTTCCAATCGCCTATTTTCTCTCCAAAATGTACAAACTATAAGAGGGTGAAAAGATTCCTGTCGATGGTCATCGAAAAATTCTCAAAGGTGATTGCCAAAGAGTGTTTGGAATGTGCTCTCCAAAAGCCCCTTGACCTCATCCCCAATCTACCTTCCTCTCCATCCCCCAGAAATCTCCTCTGTGCTTCCGGCTTTTTACCAGTTCATGGTATATTGGGAAAATTTCAGCTCTGCATGGTACTACAGTCAATATTTGTGCACCACAGTTGTTCTCTGGATTTGGGAATTTTGCTGGGAGCATAAAATTAATTGAATGGATTAAATTTCGTTGCATGAATATGGGCATTTGGACAGAGAGATTCATTCTCATGAGTGCGTCATTGTCCAGACAATGGCTGAAGCTAGTGCCGAGGTCTATAAACGTGATACTTTCACATTTTAAACATGAAACGGACACCGAGGAAGTCCCTCTTCCTGGCTCCAAGCTTTTTGGGTTGTCCCAGGGATTGGATGTCTTTGGGAAAAACTCATCCCTTTTTCCTTGGGGTGGCAACTAGAGGGTGGGAATGGGATCTTCCTCTATTTCAGCTCCAGTCCCCAGTACTAAGGGGGGCTATAGACAAACAAGCCGAATGGGATTTCGTGTGTGTTTCATTTGACAAGTTGTCAAAATTATAACGAAGGATTACTTTGCATGGCACCCCTTTTGCAAGAGAGAGAGAGAGAGTGTATTATATCCTGGAAACCCTGCCTTCTGAAATATTCACAAAATCATCCCCTGTGAGCCACCCCGAAAAAAGCCCTTTCCAACATCAACACGAACCCAGGCTAGAGTGTATATTTGCCAAATAATGCATCACATCGTTTCGATTTCAGGCATTTAATTAAAACTTTTTCATGCCAAATGAAACGAAACAGCTTTCATGTGCTTTCACGAGCTTTCACAATTGATTTCATTAAAACGAACAATACAATTTCTTGCTGAATACACCAAATATTTTTTTTCCTACACCCAATTTTTACCAACCCGCCCCCCTTACCAACTTCCTCCCCCCTTGTCATCCCCTGTATTATTTTTTTAAGCCCCAAACACACCACAGCAACTAGCACACAGAAAAAAAATTGTGGGGCAAATGTAAAAATGCTATATGTTTGTTTCACTTCAGTGTAATTTTGAGATTCACCAAAATTTATTATTTTATGCACTCACCGAAAAAATTTACACACAATGAGTTGCAGAGCTTTTTTTTTATTCCAACACTCGTTCTCAATACATCCCGCAAAATACATAGTTTTGTACACCATGTGCAAAATATTGTGTTCAGAGACACTCACAATTTGCGACCCCTTTTTGTGCTTGGCAAAGAGTAATTCAAAACATGAGCTTTTTTCCCAATGGAAAGTTTGGTGAGAGCTTTCAGCATTGTTAATTGATATTTTTTTGAAAGAATATTTTGCATCATATTCAAAGGGAAAATTGATGAGTCCGTTGTGTATATTGTTACACTTCACAGAACATTGTTAAAGAGTACGCAGAGGGTATTAAGTAATAGTCCCCTATAGGTATTCGGAATTAAAAACAAATTATAAAATGTTAGAGGGATTAAAACATTATAAAATGTGGTTTATTGATACTCTAAATTACAGAAAAACATTGCAAATAAATTTATTAGATATGTTGCATACTACATGTACTAAAAAAATTCTAAATTTAGTATAGTATATAAACTTATGCACAATATTTAATAACATAACGTGCTAGTTAACTTACCATGTGAATATTCTAAATATTTATTATAATTTTCTAGAATATTCGTGTACTAATTTTTAGATTTTTATCTCATTTACCTAATTCTTAAATTTTTTAAACCTTAAATTTGTGGCGTAGAAAGTTCATAATACATCTATTACAATATAAAACAATTTTAAAAATCCTAAAGACATTCAATATATTTTTTAGCACAGGCTTGTACTAAAGACCAGCTCTATTTATGACGGAATTTTTATCACTTGAAAACTTTTATTTACGTTAGAAGCAAACTAGAATCTTTTGAATTTCTCTTCAGATAGAATAGCTGAATTTAGAACCTGCTCCGAATTAGAATTATTCGCATCCATTGACATTTTTTAATTAAAAAAAGTGATTTCAAGCAGAATCTGAACCATAGCGCTATATTAATGAATAATGGTAAGGAGAAATCTTTCTCCTCAGCATATTTTTTGGGATATGACTGTTATCAAAATTATTATTCTTCATTATATTGACTTGTCTTTGGGTTGGTTTCTGTCTCGACTGTTTTCTCTAATTTCAGTCTTCGCTGTGTTTTAAAACAAATAAACAGTCGCGACAGGAATAAACCCAAACAAAAGTTGATTATGTAAAAAAAAACTTTAAAACAGTAAAGTACTAATAAAGTGATCAGGCGAAAAATCTTCTGCTTTCGTTTTTCATTGAAATAGCACTATTAAGCTGCTGTACAACATTTTGGTAGAAGTTTCAATAAATATTTATCCTTTTTTACGTTTTAAACTTATCTTTATGGTATTATCCAACATTTACCTTAATATATTAACTATTATATTTATATTTACTAATATTAAAACAATCGGAAAATTCGATAAAATTAAATATTTATTGGGTTTAGATATTGATATAGGACAAAGTACCCATGCTTTGCACAGTTCCAAGCTAGATAATGACTAAATTTTTCCTATGTTTCTGAATAAATGTGATTCCCTAATATATTTTAAAAACAGGACTAGTTTATAAAATTTGGGTGAGATGAATCACATTTATTGAAAAATGTTATAGAAAACTTTAGTCATTACAAAACTTGGGAGCGTGCAAAGCATAGGCACTTTCCCCTGCATGTAAATGAGTTTGAAATAAATCTTGAAGAATGAAAAATATTATATTTATTTTAGGTTAAAACATTATTGATGTACTAACCACTGATTGTACAAAATTTTTAGACGTTTCGAGTTTCGAGATAGTTTATTATAAATATATTACATTTTTTAAATAATTAAAAAAGACTAACGGTAAATTAATAAACGCAGTGTAATATTTTTAGTACATACATGTACTAAATACTAATAAAATTGAATAATTAATAATTTTGACTTGTAATATTAATATTATAATATATTTTAAAATATTACAAATATTATATGTTAAATTACGTTCAAAATTCAAATAATTCAGATCACTTTTCAATTGATTATTTGTCAAAATTATTACTTCTAGCATCTGTATTAATAAATACAAACCACTCTATAGTTCCTAAAATATCCTTCTAAACTTTTAGCTTGGAAGCAAACACAATGGTAAGAATTTTAAAAATGTTAGATTCGAGAAGCTTTTTGAATTTTTACCACAGATATGCATATTTAACAAAAATGCCTATTTTAGTACGAGTAGAACGTACTCAAAATTAAAAACTTAAGATTAATAATATCTTCTACAAACCTGTAATGCGAAAAAGGAAACGGAAATTAGTTTGATTAAAATTCAAGAAAACAATATTTATAATAAAAAATTTAAATTAATTATCTAACATAAAGTACCTACTTTAGAACATTAATGTGCTAATTAAAATATTTCTCAAAAATGAGAAATTAATAACAAATTTTATTTTATTAAATGGTAATATTGTTTTGAATGTCTATGGATATTCTTAAAACAATCAGTGCAGTTAGTTTTAATATGTACCACATGCATGTACTAAAAATTATCCATATTTTTAACACAATTTATCAAAAGCTTATTAATTGTGTAAAATATCAAGGAAAAATCCTTAGAAAAATAATTATGTAATTTAAAGCATTTTAAAAAAGAAATTAAGTAAAAAGAATTAAGTAAAATTTAGTACCAATGAAGTGTTATGTTTAAGTATTTGTACAAACCAATGAAAAATGGATTATATCAGACGAGCCTTCGAAAAAATTTGTTTATTTTTTTGTTATTAGACTGGTGATAGTCTTAAAAGCAGGATTAGTTTTGATTTTTACATTCTAGGGTCGAAGGAAGACTAATTCGGCACGGAACAGTTATTGGCAATTTCGTCAAAATATTAAAATTTATTTAATATATCTAACAAAATGCAAGTAATAATATTTTTTTCATTATTCTACCTTTTTCTAAAAGGATACGTGTTCAAATTCCATACTCCACTTGGTACAAAATAGGGTACCAATAGATCAGGATACGATTTCTTATACACTGAGAAAAAAGAAACCGGGGTGCGAATAACTTTTTTTCCTTATAACTTTAACACTTTTTAGGTGTAAAAATATGACAACATTTTTTTATGATAATTTTACACCTTTTTAAGGGTAAAATTAACATGGAAAAGGGTAACTTTAACCCTTAATACACATTAAAAGCATAGAATTTACACCGATTTCGGATCAATACTGCAGGGTAAAATAAACATTTCCGGAATGTTATTTTAACTTTTTCGGATTTCTCTTAGTCAGTGAAGTATCAGTAGGTGTTCGTTCGACCCTACCTGTCCCTAAGTCACATTTCTTAACCGAATTGGCACAAATAGGATGCTAATAGATTATGATTCCAGTTCCTAATGTCTCAATAGGTGTTCCTTTGACCTATTTTTTGATTATTGTACATTTTCAATTCAAATTAATTCCATTGAACTAATGGGATGAAAAATCATTAAAAGTTTTGCAAAATCTAGCTGACAAATTTTTTTAATAAACATGTAACAATTTTTGATTCCATTTGATCAGCAAAACAATTAGGGGAAAGTACTCTCCCTTCGAATGTTCATGCCTTCGAAAAATGTAAATTGTCTTTTAGTTTTCCTAAAAGACTTGCACTTTTCTATTAAATATTAGTTAGCTTATCGATTAATTGTCGATAATTTTGTGATAATTTAGTGTAAATCTCTTACGAAAAACAAAAGAACTTCACATTATTCGAAGATATGAACATTCGAAGGGAGAGCACTTTCCCCTATCCTTCTAATCTCAGTCAAATAGTTCTATCGAGAAAGATTTCGATTTTTTAATTGAATGCTTTAGCGCTGAAGAAGATATCTCATAATTTATTAATTACCCGCCCCTTGGATTGTCCTTTTAAGGAAATGCGACAGATTGCTTGAGTCAATGGAAAGTCTTCTGAAAGTCATGAGATCCGCCCCCAGAAAACCATTCACTCGGCAAAATGGCAGAAATTAATAATACACTTAAAAATTGATTCTGAGAATTTCTTAATTATCTGCTGCGGTTTTAAGTTTCTCATAATTGCCTGTGAGTTGATGGCAGCTTGGAAAAAAAAGCCCCAAGAGTTAAAGAGACCGCTAAAGAAACGGACAAAAAGTGACTCTATTGTATTTGCGAAGAGTCCAAAACACAGATGGTGAGACATTTAAAATAGTTTGGAGTCCATGAAAAAGTTCAAGGATTTTCCAACATTATTCAAATTGTGATATTTGGTTTCTTTTTTTGGTAGTGATGAGATCTTGCGGTGCTAAATGACCCCTGAAGAGAGATTCTCCGAGAGAAAATGCTAGGCATGTCCGGTCGGAAGTTTAGTTGAGAAATCCGCTAGAAGTCACATGGTGAGATCAATGGAGGATGGTTGTTTGCTGAGAAAGGAGGAAGGTTTTTGGGGGAGGAAATTCATCGAAATCACTCGTCTGCCTTCCTCACCAATTCATCTTGCTCTCACCATGTAATGCAACGTATATTTCATCTGAGAAATATTACATAATAATGGGAAGTGTAGCATTTTATGTAATGTGCTTGCACAGACGATATATGACTCGGCGGGATGGTGTATTTCACTGAAACATGAAGGAGCATTCTCAGTTATTCATCTACTTCTATTTTCCTTTTATTTCGTGCAAGAATTCCTACAGAAAACTTTTCCATTTCACATGTCTGGCAATTTTACACAATAAAAACCAACATGTCGTTATAACGGGTAAATATTTGAATTTAAAAAATTGACAATCTGTTTATACTGCTTTGACAGCTGTCTTGTATATATCACTTTCCGTGCGTCCTAATTGAAAGACAACAAACGGTAGAGGAATTCGAAAAATGTATCACTTGCATTGAACATTTCACAACACCCCCAATGTATGGGATAATAACAGAAAAATTTCCATGATCAAATATTTTGGCGAAATTTTTGCGCCAAAGATCAAACATTGCGCAAAAAAAAAGTGCCAATTTTTTGAGCGCACGCGGCTGAAACCATCTCTCCTTGACAGTCTCAAGATAAATTGCAAATATTTGCGAATTACCACACTTGAGGTTGAGAAAAAATAAATAATGAAAACTGGTGTAAGTCGTAATCGATGATCAAACTTTACGCTTTTTTTCCTCGCGAAAGTGCTGCGTTGGAGGAAAAAAGGAGAACATCTGAGCCGTCTGAGTCAGGGACTATGTGAACTCATTCCTTAAAATGGGAACATGTGCAGTTGGGATATCAATTTCTCACGTTTTGTATGGCAAAGAACGATACCAAAGGGGGAGAAATATCATAAAGAGAATTACAAGTTAATTTTAACCATAAATATTCTTCCCACTATCCACGGTTGCTCCTTCGGTCATTTGTCAAATGGGTAACGGCAGTGGCGAAGGGTCTGCAAGGTGAATACTTTCGATGCGTTGGTCCTAATCACTTGCACTTGATGAAGGTTCTATGCGTGGGGTAATTTTCGAATGGGACTGAAAGTTGTGGAATTGCCATCATGTTGCATGCAGTCCCTGCCGCATCGACCACTTGCATATTGAGTCACACTCACACCTGTGAGGTAAGGGGTTCATCAGGGAACTAATTCAGTAACACTGAGCACTGTTGGTTTAGATTGATTGATAGAGATAGCATCGAGGTGTCAGTCTAAAGCACCTGTTAATCAAGATTAAGTTTCTGGTATTTGTCTTAGAAATGTTAAGTGATGCGTACTTTGTGATACCGAAGTGTCAGGTTAATAACTCCGAATTGGTAGTTTAATTTGTATCTAAAGTGGTAATCAAAACGAATTGGGTTAGACTTCAACAGATACTGGATGAGTAAAATACTTTACTTAATTACAAATGAAGCGTACATAGCCTACCCCAAATTTTGAATATTACGAATTTGTGAAGATTCAACCATCAAAAGTCCGGGCTGTCGGTAAGGACCATTTAAAATAGATCGGCGTTCAGCCAACGTCCTGTAAGAAATCCAAAAGCAATTCTTACAAATTTTGAAGGGAAGTCCAGTAATTGGGTAAAAATTTCTGTAGCTCTACAATCCTTAAAAAAACTATCCATAATTTCCTTATCCCATTTGGGAGCCAATAACTATTGCTTTTCGATTTTGGCAGCAATGCGTAATAAAAAACCGTTTTAGTCCTATATTGCATTTTACGATTTGGGTACTTTATTTGTCATGAATCGTTCGTTGTGTATAAGTTGGGATAGGTTTCAGACTTCAGATTGAAAGCAACCCCAGTCTCATTTAATGATTTTTCAAAATAAATTGGTTCATTGTTTTTAGTGTCGAATTTAAAGTGAAAATTTTTCGAAAAATCCTACTAATTGAATCAAATTGTATATAGGGTCGACGGAACACCTAATGGCATTTATAGTAATCGTATCCTGACCAAGTGACACAATATTTTACATTAAGGATTTTGAGACCTCCGGGAACTAGGCTAAACCTCTAGTCTGAATATCGCTCAAACCTTGGGTCTCAAGATCGTGCAATAGAAAACCAAACTTTACCATTAAAGATAAAAGCAAGACTTTGGTTTTAAAATCTTTGTATCCTTAAATTTTTATTTAATAGTAAATTTATTTAACAAACCCAATTCCTCGTTCATTTTTTGACCTACCTCTGATCCTTATTACAACGATGATTTGAATTATCCAACTATGTGTTTTTATCTTAATAAATTCAATTTTTTACTAACGATAAAAATATTGCACTATTCAGTAATTAAAGATACTACATTCTTAAAGAGATATGAGTCCATTTTATGTATAGCAGATGGTTGTGAAAATAAAATTGTCTATATTTTCTTCTAATTTAAATATTCCTGGACAATTTAATTGCTTTTTGAATTCTAAACTAATTTGTTTTTTCTTCATTTACTTGACAGATTTGATTTATTACTAAGCAAATTAATAAAATAATGCCAAAGCCAATTGCATATAAATATTTTGATGAAAGTCACATATTTGTTGTAATATGAAGAGAAACGCTCAGATAAGCTTATGGTAGATGAGATTACTTAAAGGTGATCTTGAAGTGATTGACACTTGAAGTTGAACTTTGGTGGTAGAGAATTGCATTGTTGGGTTACAAACTCCATAGAAATCATAAACACCGATTGTATGATCCGGTCAAGTTATTTTTAGTTAGGTTAGGGAACATCAAAAGGGGAGTGCGTCCCATGTTTGGAAAGGTCAAGGCCTCAACTACAACATTTCAATATATAACCGAAAAGCATACTCTATTCTTCGAAATAATTAACATCGAATTTAAAAAAATTTATTTTTCGATCAATCAGACTTTCAATTAAATCGTATGAAGTTGGGGTGTTCTGAAGAATTTCATCACTTCATGAGAACTTTCCAAATCATCCAAAATGATAACTCGATTCATAGGGATCGAAAAGATCAAGTTTGTCTTTATTCGAAAGCTCTTAGCCCTAGCTATAAAATAATAAAATTTGAGACCGATCCGTTTCATATAGGGGCTGAGTTATTGAAAAAACAAGTTTTGGGAGTATTCTAATATGTCGGAAGAAGGGAGTGGATATGATATTACCAACTTCCAGCCGCTTATCGACATTTATACAACAAACGGGACAGGAAGGTAAGTGATTATTACCTTATTATTATTAGTGATTCCAAAAACGGTTAACCGGTTTTCAAAATCGGTTAACCATCTTATTTTGGAGTCGGTTTCAAACCCGGCTTTTAGAGATGAAACCGGTTTAAAACCGTCTATTTATAAAAAATTCAAAATTTTTCATTCTTGAAAATCAAGATACACTGCAAAATATTTCCTTGCCTTTAGAAAGAAACCTGAAGTGCAATATGATTCTAAAAGTGTAATTTGTAGTATGGTAGGTAGTTTGTTAATAATATATGAAGGGTAATAGTAATGGGTTTCCTGTACGTTTCTTCCACTCTTGAAAACAATTATTTGCTCAAAGGTTTTCGGAAATTATTTCAGGACCTCTTCACTTGAAAATATATTATCTTTTAAATCTTAGTTAAATATTTACAAGACCAAAAAATCAATTGCTGCAAAAAATACTAAGAGATTGTAAACGATTTAGTACAATCTTGAAAATATTGTTTCATGCGGAAAAGTAACAAGATGTTTACCTGCCTGTCTTAATAGAAATTTTTATTAAATCTTGCTGTATTTTACTACACATCTTTCAGACCCAAAATCACCAAGGTTGTTACACAAATTCTTCTAAAATTTTTGTCAAAATCTAGTATTTACTAGTTTCTCAACCTATGGAGTAAAAAACAACAAAGATTTCCTTTTATTTTATTTCTTTTTTCAAAATGCAAATGGATTTTTTTCTATGAAATTATTTATGAATTTTGTGTAAATTATAATAATAAGTTTCATGATGTATAGGGGAGACTGGGGCACATGTAACCATTTTCGATACATGCGAATTTGAGGTGATTTTCCAAGGACACCGTGATTTTTTGGAAAATATTTCTTAGCTCATGTTTTACCCTTGGGTATAGGCAATTCGTCGAGGGTAATGCGGATGCTGGAAAACAATTGAGTTTTCCATAAAAATAAAATTTGTGTCCCTGTGCATTTTTCTCTTTTCACAAAATACCTGGGGTAGAAGTAACCACTTTCTGGGGAGGAAGTAAACACCTTTTTTCCCACCCTTGAAATTAACTTTGCACCACTTTCGATTATTTTAATTACTTAAGAGATATATAAAGACTGTATATTTTTCAAAAAATCACGACACTTTTTACAAAGAATAATTAAAATAGCAAAAAAACTAAAAGCATGCATATCAAAGACATTTTTCAATGGATTTTCCCCATATTTTGACACCATGTGACTTTTTATTGAACACAGTGCCACCATTTTTTTCGTAATCTATAAATTATAGATATTTCGCATGAAGGTCAATTTCCCGCTCTTTTACCTACTCATTTTGTGAAATTGAAATTGCCTGGTTACATCTACCCCAAATGCTGTTTTCTGACCAATTATTAATTCTTTTGAAATAATGAGAATCTCAATTTCTCTAGTAAATGCATTAATATAATCCTAAAAGATGTAGGAAAGAACTGGTATTGCTACATTTCGATTATTTTACACAATTTTTAATTTCCAGGTGGAAATCCAAATGATCAAAATAATCGAAATATCAACATTTTCAGGAAAATGATTTTTATTTTTAAAGTATATTAGGATTTTATTGACCAATTTATCTGTGGACATACATCCCCATGGTATCTATGAATGCTTATGGGTTTTATCCTCTGGAGTCTTAAAATTAATGAAAAAAATCACAGTGGTTACAACTACCCCAGATTACTACTGCCCCAGTTCCCCCTAATACCAAAAATTATTCACCGGTATGTTTTCTGTAGAGAAAGATCTAAAAAACTGACGTTAGAAACATTCCCGATCGATAAATCTGGATTTTTTGTTGAAAATTAAAATAATTTTGACAATATTTTTACAAGATTTTACAAAAAAAACTTTATAACGAGTATTGGTAGCGAAAAATCTTGGTACAATCTTTCCAATATATTTTTTTTTTTTTAATATTTTTGCAAACATTATTTTTCTTCCATGTTTCAAATTGTCTAAAATTAAGTTTAACAAGTCATAGGATTTTAAAAATAAAGAGGAAAACTCTTTAAAAACATTCTCTATAAAATTCTTTTTTCATTTTCAAGATCTAGCATAAAATTTTTAAGTATTTCCTCATTAAAGATTCTAAAAATGACAACGTTTATAACCAATTTATTCAAAAAAAAAAATAAATTTTAATAGAATTATGAAATTTCCTGAACTATTTTAAATACTAAATAAAGCAATTAAATAAATAAGTTCTAAACTAACTGAGAAAAAGAATATATTTATGTGTTAAATATTACATCAAAGTTAAAGTTCTGAAATATTGCTCAAAATTCCATTTCTAAATTTGAAACCGGTTTTAAACCGGTTAATCAGTTTCAAACACTTCTAAAACCGGTTAACCGTCTATCCTAAAATCCCGGTTATTTGGAATCACTACATGGGATGGGGGATGGGACAGAACAGGGCAGGACGGCACGGAACAGTACGGGACGGAACGGCACTGGACTGCATGGGATAATACGGGACGAGACGGTGCCGAACTACACGGGACAGCACTGGACAACACGAACTGATAAAAATAAAAGGGTCAAATTGATCCAACTGGTAAAAATGAAAGAATCATCGAGGATCCTTTGATCTTCTCCTCTGATGATTGGGATAGCACGGATCGGGACAGGACAAGATGACCTCGAAAATCGATTTTTAGCACACATATCACATGATCTAAGAGTGTCAAAACGTGTAAATCGAAAATTTGGGCCCGATCTAATGAAGTCACATTCACCTAAAACCACAAAATCTGATATTGTAAAGAATCTCAGATAATATTCAGAGATGATCATAAATTTATATGCAATTTTTCATAACCTGATATTTAATTTTATTTGTAACTGCATACCAAACGTCATCATCATCAATAATAAAATACACAAGGCAATAGAGTTAACAGACCATAATAATAACAAAACCACTTTGAAGGCACCAATTAAAGTCTTGGAAACCAATTTGAACTAGGAATGCACAAATTAGCAAAGTATCTTTTATGACATAAGAACCTCCCTTTCTATCTTCTACTAAAATCTATTATCCTAAATTGCTTTATATTGGAAAAACTGATAAAGGTGAAGAAAATTGAATTTTATGCCAAGGCACATTGTTGTCAAAGTATACCATTATGATATTAGGTTTCTTTAAAATTGTCTGCGACTCCACCACTTGGCGCTTCTACTTTAATTAATCTGCATGATATTCTGCAAATTGATTCTCAACCATGGCAGAAAGGCCCCCTCATTCCCAAGTTTGACGAAGAGAAATGAAAATGTGTAGCATGTTTGGGGAGAGGAAAAGTGCAGAAAATTAAATTAAAATGTCAATAAGTGTCTAAAATTTGCATAGAATGATAAACCCCATTGGATTTTCTCGTGTGGAGAGTGAGAGAGAATGAGTGAAGTGGATTCGATCCAGTCGGTTTTTGCATACGTAACTAACTACCCTTATAATTTTCCGCCCTTCGTCGCACCAAGAGCAAGTTGTCTGAAGCAGGTGTCGGTGGTCTCAAATTAAATTGAAGGAATTAAAATGCAATTAAGAATAATGAATGAATTTGAATGCAATGAAATGTTTCAATAAATGTTCTCATTGCCCCCACAACGTGCTATCGTCGTCTGTGATTTCGAATTTTAAACCAACACCCTGCCAAACCAACTCCCCATCCAACTACCTACCCCCCCCCCCGCCCCAAAACGGGGTGGCCATAGGGTTTTGTGTGCAGCACTGCTGGGGAAATTATGTGAAATTTGTAACCAACAATTTTACTGTGCACGCTTCTGGGTTTTCTTCTCCGACGTGGCCTTTTAGGAAAAGGTGGTTGGGGATTGAGGAAACTTGGCGAGACGAGGTACTTTCTGGCAGTGCATGGAAGAGTGGAAAAAGGTGTGGCGGGTGTCTCGAAGACGAGGAGTGAATGGAAGTTCCAGGACGAGGTGAGACGAAGGAGATATGAATCAGTGAAAATTGCTACAAAGTTAATTTTCTTTTCAAAGTATTCCCATCCAGGAATTTTCATTCAAAGTCACTTCTTGCACCAGAGAAAATTCACTATTTCCAGCCAAATGGATGTGAGAATGTATCGTTGGGCGAAGATAGTTTTTTGGGGGTGGTGGAATCTCAACAAAAAAAACATCGAAGGGCATGTTTGGAAATTCAGAATAGTTTTAGGATTGAATATAAATTCGAATTGGACGCTCTAGTACATTTAGTTTTATGTAGCAGGAAGATATGATGATGTTGTCTTACATGGGCTTCAGACCTAAGGACCCATGTAGACTCCGTCTGATCCTCTAGAATATTTCCCCTGTAAAAATTGATAGTAAAAGAAATTTATGCAAGGGATCTCTAATCGATGATCCTAAGAAATTATTTATGTCAGTTTGGGAAGAATCTTTACTGCCTAATTTTACTGGCTAAATATTTTCAAAGATCAGCCTGAGTTTACTTGAGCCCTATGGCTTAGTCATATGGCTTAACATTTCTAATTACTTATTTCTTCTCTTTTTCTTGAAAATTTTGACTCAGGATTGGATTATCAAGTGTGTCAAGGGTTAAGTCTTTCTCTGGCGAAACCCTACTGAGAGCGCTTGAAAATAGCCGGTCCATTACGGATTGCATCAGTAGCGCAAGCAACCTATTACATTCTAAAAATCCAATAAGATTGGAGGACATTAAGGATTTTGATACATATGAGAACTGGACTGAATTTTTAGTTCAGACACTGGTTTACAGCACGTCCCTTATACTGGCTTCAGACCTAAGGCTTAGCCATATGGCTTAACTAAAGGGGGTGACAGAGCTCTGAAAAATGCGACCAGTTTTAATGTAATTTTTTCCCTGTTTTCGTACACATTTCACGAGATATATCCAAAACGACGTAGGTTACCAATTTAGGGTGTTCGGTTGCCTCTTCGTTATTAAATTGGCTTTCATTTTGTATTAGTATCTTTTGCTAATTCATTCTACAATGACAGAAAACAGCTAATAAACTCAAAAGTTTTTTCGGCTCGCTAGAAACATATGGGAAACATAGGAAATGTCATGCCCCTGACTTAACTACTCTAATTTCTTGTCAGTTACGATTTTTTGGCAAAATTTAATTTAGGATTGGGTTATTAAAGAAGAAAGACCGATTGGGTTTTCAAAAAGCAATTAAATTGCTTGCTATTTAAGATTTTGAAACTGGGCTAAACCTCTGGTCTGAAGACCGTTTTACAAACATTTTATAGGCGCTCTTCAAACCATGGCAAGAGATTTAGTTCAGTTTCCGATGGTTTTTAAATCCAAAATAAAAATCAGTTTTATTTGTTTTCATTTGCTCCTATCTACTAATCTAATCTACTAATTTACTAATAAAAAAAATCTACTAATCCTAAGTTAAATTTATCCAAAGGATCTTTAATGGAAAGAAATTTGAGAAGGTAAGTCATATAACTAAGCCTTAATAAGTTTGAAGTCCGAATCATTATTCATTTAAGATTTTGAGACCTTCAGGAACTGGGCTAAACCTTTAGTCTGAAGACCGCTTTAGTCTAATCCTAATAATCAAATCAGATTGTCAATGACTTCAAATACCTCGAACCGGTACTGACAACGGGTAATGCCGATAATACGGTAGGAATAGAGATTAACGAGAGACTCGCGGCGGAAAGTAAAAACCACTTTGCGCTCTCGTCTATATTTCGATCAAAGATTGTTTCCCGGTCAACGAAGAACATACTATACAGAACCATACTGAAGCCAATCATTACGTAAGCTGCAGATATTTGAGGGACGGGTTCTACGACGGACACTAAAGAGGAATTCCGAGCAAAGCTGAACCATGAACAATGGAGAGGCTGACATTACGACCTCTATCCGGGCGAGAACATTGGGCTGACTCGATCACATTTACCGTATGCTAGAGGAGAGAATGTCCAGGAAATCATATGAGCAAAATCCGGTGGGAACAAGGAGGACGGAGCGTCCTCGAACGAGATGGAAAAACATAGTGGACGACGTGGACGATGCCCTCAAAACCCTAAAGGTGCTGCGACGTTAGCAGACCTTGACTATAGATCGTATGGAATGGTGAGATGTCGCACAGGGGGTTCGTCTCTAAAAGGCACGTAAGTGGCCGCTTAAGAAAGAAATAGGGTGAAAGGAACGTCTATTGACACTTTAAGAACTCGTGTCAGCACCTATTGACACCCTACTCTTTACCATTTGGGATACGAAATTTGATCATCTCTTTTTATAGTAAAAGGTATATTACAGAAAAAACGTTATATTACTTATATTTTACTAGATACATTAAATGATTTTCAACATTTTGACAAAAGTGTCAATAGGGGTTCCCTGTCGAACAGACGTTCCTCCGACCCTACCCATTCGGTTTTGAAATACCAAAAATATCACTTGTTATTTCAGGTTTTGAGACATTCGGAAACTGGACTAAACCTCCAGTCTGAACATTGTCTTAGGTCAGAAGCTTGTATTAGTGTTTTGGGTTAGTCCCTTAATTACTCACTAAAAATTTTGAATACTAAATCGTACGTAAAGCTGAACTTATTATGATTTTTCTTTATGCTACAGTAAAATTTTATGTGACCACTTAGACAACTAAAACTTCTTTTTAAGAATTTTCAATAAGAATTAAAAAAACAAAGAACGTAAACATTAAAGAATTAAAACAAAGAGTAAGACTGTAAAGACTCTAAATTAATTTACTTGTTTTTAAAAAATATTTTTTTAAGTTGCTTGAATGATTGCCTTGAATGAAAAAAAAATTTAATATAAATAAATATATGTTGATATATAAATAAATAAATATATGTTGACGCCTTTTTCCAAGTTCATCTTCTGATCTTTTCAAATCCGTACGTTACGTAGATACTCAATATTGTCTTTTTTTTGTTTTTTTTAAATTACACTATATGTAAAATTACTTTATGAATCTATTTCTGGTTTTTGAAGCTCTTCTTCAAATGATCGTACGATAAGTTCGACATTATCTTCGACATTCGTTCAACGATTTCAGCAAATAAAGATATATAGAATAAAAAAAAACAAAAAAAAATAAATACTATCAAATTGAATTAATTTAATAAACCTTGCTAAAGATTTTATTAATTAAAACTTTTTATATCGTTTAATTAAAAAGTAGGGTTACGTTATTTTAGATTACGATTTTGGGTTCTTTTAGAAGATAAGGGTTTTATGATTTCGACCCTTTCAGGATTTTAGCTTTTGAGATTTTGGTTGCTATTGATTAATCCAGATACACTTACTTAGTCTAAGTTTCAAACAAAAAGAAATTTAATCACTGCAGTTGAATGAAGTTCAGAAATTGAAGATGAACTTAACCTCAAGTCTAAAGACTAAATCTTATGTCCGAAATCCGTTTTTGGCTGTGACTGTAAGCTTTAATTTAATTAAAAAGTTGAAACATTATAGAATATTAAAAATTGATTTACCGGTTTTATATTTACATTACCTAAGGTTTTGTACACAACTCCGTCGACTTTTCCCATGTTTGTCTTGTCTTTTCTCCCTTAAATTGTTAGACTAAGATTTCTAATTTAATTACAAAATTTAATAGTTTCAAAGATTCTAATAAAAGTTTAATATTCATTCCAATGTAAATTTGAAAATTTATTGACATCTATGATGTTCGATTTCTAGCACGGTATCATCGGAATTTTGACGACTTCTTTTCTCTTTGTCCTCACTTGTATCCCTTAATCAGATCTACTTACTTTTAAGAGAAATTGAAGTTCAATATAAAGTAGAATAACGAGGTAATAAAATAATGTTTATAATGATAGTCCGAATTAAAATTATCATTCTAATACTCTTAATCAGTGCCCTTACAACTTGAGAAACTTTCAATGGCAAATACATAAAATCCCATCTAAAAAGCGTCAAATTGACCTAAAGCTCAATTCATCATCTTAATCTTGGAGAAACCGAAAAAAATCACATTGAATAGCTCATTAAATGTCGTGCGAAAAGGTAAATTGTTGCGCAAACATAAAATGAGGCAATTTATTGTAAATCAATTATTCCCATGTGATTAACTTTGTCTCTGACTTTTTTATTCTATTCCTTCAATCTGCGCGCGCAGAGAGTATACTTAGGAATTACCGGATTAATCACTTTAAGCGGATTTATGGTTGATTTTCAATTAGGCATTTGTAATGGGTTAAAATTGTGTCACTGGCAAAAATATTATATTAAACGAATGCCAATGGTGATTGCTTCTTTGGTGAGCTCTTCCGCAATTTTTCCGGACCATTAATGGGGCGCCATTGAACAGGGAAGAGGAGGTTTGGGTACCCTTGTGAGATAAATCGTCACATTTGATTGTAGTCTCCGGAGGCGCAAATGTTTAATTTCACTGATGAGAGAGAGAGGAGAATGAAATGAGGCCCAAAATGCACCATAATTTGGATGATGCTAGGCAATGGGGAACAGGGTCAGTTCTAGGCTGGGACTAAATTGACCAGCAATATAATGCGGAATGATCTTTTGTATGCATAGAACGCGCAGTTTGGCGTCCAACAGCGACAAACATCGCTGTCATCCTCCAATACACTCGGCACAAATATTGATTGTGGCCATTTGGTGGAATTGGCCCCCAGGGAGGATGGGTTCGACACGATGCAGAGACTCATTTCAATTCCAAATGGAACCAATTCCATTTAATTCACCCGCTCAAACACAATGAGGTTCACGCGAGATGCACTCAAAATCATTCGGCCAGACGGACTGGTCGATGGGACGCTTTGACAATTGACAACGAAAATTCTTCTGTGTCACCACCCAAGGGGGCTGGTTGGAAAAACTTCGACACATTGCAATTATGACCCTGTTTTAACTATTATTTTTTTTATAGTCACAGCTATTGTGATGCTTCGATGCGGACAAAAATACAGGAATGATCTTATATTGACCAGATAGCTGCTTTGAGTATCCCTAATTTTGGAAGTCACTCACTTTCAAAATCGGTTACGCCAGATGATCAGTCTTAATACAGTAAAAGTCGGGTTAGAGCTAAAACAAATTTGTACAACGATAACTTCTATTTTGAAACTAGTTCTTAACTGAATTTTTGCTGCTATATAAAATGAAAAGGCTATATAATATAAAATGAATAAGTCGCGTACAGCCAACTTTACAAGAAAGCAATTTCAAGCTGAGATTTCACATTATGAGTATAGGATTTTTAACGTTTGAAATCCCTCTAACTTTGGAAGTAATTAACTTTCCGGTATAATATTCACAGGGGAGGTAGAGGATATCAAGACGTACCTGAGGAACGAAAATCGAATTTTGCAAAAAATTGACTTATTCGACCTTATATTCTGACAAGTCGATATGTCAAAATGGTCATTAAATAGGGTCAAAAAACCAAAATCTCCAAAAAACCAAAATCCTGAATGAACCAAAAAACTGAATGGGTTGAAATCCCGAAAAAGTCAAATCTTGGAAAGCCAAAATTCTGATAACCTAAATTTCGAAAACCCAAAAGCCCGAGAAGCCAAAATACAGAATTCTTAAAAGTCTCATAGCTACTTCCACAATTGCAACTGCGCTTGTTGAAACCCAAGTGAAATTTTCTGAGTTTTAAATAATTATTCCACACATTTCTCTGTATAACTTTGTCCTTTTCAGGATCATGACCATTCGAAATTGGGCCCCATTCAGGATTTCGTCCTATTCGGGATCCTAGCTTTTTGGGATTTTGGCTGACACGGCAAGATCCTGAATTTGGTTCAGCAGCCTTATCCTAGATCTACCCCGAGGTCGAAACCTTCTCATAATGGGTTTTTACTGCTCGAACTCCACGGAGAGAGCAGTATATCGCTCCTTGGAAATTACAAGGGGCCAACTCACTTTTTTGCGATTTTGGGGTTTTAATGCACTTAGAAAGAGAATTTAATAAATTTTCAGATGATATGAGTCAATAAATTTCTTTATTAGAAAAGTTTTTCAAAATTTTACTCTTTATGATTGCTTGCGTGGTTTTGTTTGAAGTCAAGGGACACAAAATAGATTTATCGTTCAAATTTTTGTGAAACAAGGGACTAACTCAAGCAAGTTGATCCCGTGTCATTCTAATTTCATGAAAATTTGCGCATCATTTAGAATGACAAAAAGCTAACTCATAAAAAAACATATTTTGAAAGGTAAAAATATGTATGTTTCGATGTTTATAATAATGCTCTTACAAATAGAAAAGAATTAAATTGTTTTTGCTAACATAGTTAATTGAGATAATTATTTATACAAAGTTGAATCTTTTATGCTGTCTCCTGAAAAATGGCTCAGATTGAGTTGGCCCCTTGTAATTTCCAAGGAGCGATATAATCACTCGATTTTGAGTTATTGTACATATATATTTCGACTCCTTATCCCCCAAGGGGTCGTATATTAGTAGAATTTTGGAAATTTGAGGTTTTGAGTTTTTTGGCGTTACGGTGATTGTCCGTCTATCCGTCCGGCTATCGATAGTGTAAGACTAGTCAGTTCTGCGGCTAAAGTCCCTGCCGTTTCGGTTTCAAGCAGTTTAAAACGTTGCTCCATTTTTCACGAAATAGGGAGAGACTGTGCAGTGTGCATAGACAAAACTATTCCCTTATCCTTTAATTTTTAATATAAGATAACTGATGAAAATATTTTGCGCTATTCTATAACATTATATAACTGATGACAAAATAAAAAAATCTAAAACTATAAGGGAAAGAGGGGTACTTTTAAAGTGGGGCACCTTTAAAATAGGACTTTTTCTCATATTTTAAATTGTAACTGAACCTTACCATGATATAATTTAGGTCTACAAACCAATTTTGATGTTAAATTACATTATGATAAGGCACAGCTCCATTTAAAACAGGAGAAAAAGTCCTATTATAAGAGTGCGCCACTTCAAAGGCTCCCAATGCATCCGAGAAATTACTCCATCTTTCCATACGGATTAGTTTAAGATACAATGGGCTATAGTCGGTAGATCTCGATTTTGCAGACTTTTTTTACCTAACGTCTCGCCATTAACAAATCATTTATTAGGTTATCTTTCACTGTTCTGCTATTCTAGATTGAACCTTTACCAATATCATCTTAACTACAGAATCATCATTATCATTTTCAACCGCTTACCCACGATATTAAGGTCAACAGCTTACACTACTTGTAGATCATCCGTCACTTTAAGAAGATGTTCGGGTTCCAAAGCGCTCCAATGCAAGATCCAGAATTTGATTTAGCCACCTAGTCCAGTAGGGGAATTCTGTAATAATATGACAATGTCATATGATAAATTTTCATGGTAAATTCTGCGCCCATATTTTTTTTAAGCCCATTTAGAAAGGGCTCCATAAAGCTCTTACTAACTGATATTAATCGGATATTCGATTAGTTCTTTTGAATTTACTATTTGTAAAGTTTAAAATTTTCCATGTGACATTGCCATACGGTTACAGAATTCTACTGCAGGTCTGCCCCTAGGTCGAGGTATCCTCACAATGGCTTACATAGCTCTTCTGGGGAATCCTAATTACAGAACTGATTCAGCATTTTTTAATATTAAGAAATAAACAAAAAAATATAATTAATTATAATTATGTAATTTATATTAAAAAAATTAATAAATAACTATTTTACATAATTTTGTTAACCAAATGTTTATTATAAAAAAAAACTATAGCGTACCTTACATACTAATATATGGCTCCTGGCGTATACAACCTGCGACAGAGCTTTTCCACCTATTTGATTTGAAGGTTGGTCACCATAACGCTAAGACGACGATGGACTTATGTGGCTTTTCTTCAAATACCTACGTTACCACACTATGCTTTCAAGAGATTTGTATCTCAATTAAATAAATAAACAAATAAAAGAATTTATAAGCATAAAAAGGATTTTTTTTCAATAAAAAAATGAAATAGTAAGTCAAATATTTACTTGTGAACGATAAAAACAAAATATTTGTAGAAACGCATCCATTCCATTCATTAATTATTCAGTTAATTTTTCTTAGTAAAATAATTCTGGTGCAATTATTTCAGATATTCATAACAAAAGGATAAAGTTGTTTTGGACACCTAAATTTGTTTTAAATCTCATTGCCTAATACGGGCTCCAGACCTAAGGCTTAGCCATATGGCTTAACTTCTCTAGGGGAATGTAGGCATGGTTAGCACAGAGTGAACCTTCAAACGATGTGAATTTTCTATTTGTTTGCAAAGAGCTGACTTACCATTCCTCATCTCGTCTCATGAGGTTAATAATTATCTATCTTATGGCTAAGAAATGACGAACTAGCTCTTTGCAAACAAGGAGACAATTTGCGTTGTTTGAAGGTTAACTCTGTGCGAACTATGCCAACATTCCCCTAATTTCTTTTCAATCAGGATTTTTGGAAAATTATCACTTAAGATTAGACAACATACGCAAGTGATCCATTAAATTTTGAAAAACCAATTTTGAGTTTCTAGACTAGACCATCGGGAACTGGGCTAAACCTTAGGTCTGAAGCCGGCCTAACGTTTATAAACGAAGTTCAATCTACCTAATTTCAGCTACCAATTCTATTTTTAATTTATTATTGAAAAATATATTATTTTTGAAAACCATACGTGCCAGAAACTGTAATAACCCTTTTTAGATAGATTATATCGTATATTAAACCAATTTTTTTCTGCGTCCACCACCGTCTTAGCGTAAGGGTTACCTCCATCCTTCTCTTTTCTTTTGTGAGATAAAAATTTCAATTACAACTCACAAAAATAAGTAAAATACGAACAGAATGTGTACAGAAAACCTAATTCAGAACGAAAGAATCACATATACCATAAGCTAGAATAGTTTTGAAACCGCTTTTCACCTTTCCATCTATGTCACTAAAATTGTTGAATTATTCCCACTGACTATTGGAAATTGGCTGCCAAATTAAATGTTTTTCCTAGTCAGTTGAACTAGCAACTCTACAAATGCCAAATGATAGAATTTAGAATTCATGTTTCACATAATTTTCAGATGACATGTCTTGTCAAATTGACTGTAATTAACAGGAAAAGCGGGGATCTTTGTAAGTCCCGCGTGATGGCATTTTGAAAACAATCGTTGCCTATTTCACAAACAAATTTCTCCAAATATGACCCAAATTTTGCATTCTAAAATTGGATTTTAATCCATTCTTGAACTCAATGGTTCCAATGTTGTTTATCTGGTTGATTCCTGTGGCTGTTTTTGCTTGGAATGAAAATTTTGTTGATTTGTGCGCTCTGAAGAGCTTATGAATTGTAATGTAAATAGGATGGGTTGTATGCTCAATTCTCAATGCTCTCCTTTGTGTACATGAAAATTATCACGGTGCCAAATGGGTAAAAGTTTGTAAGAATGTGTCTGGAGGATGGTGAAATTGTGGCAACAGCTGAACAAACATGACTTCAATTTTATTGAGTGTCTCCCCTCATGGGCACACAAAAAAAAATCAATCAATTAATTCTCATTCTCGAAATGGGTGAGAAATTCTATCACGATGGGTTAATTTTCTTGTAATATTGTGGTGGATCTGGGTAGAAGGAGGGGTAGAGTGAATGAGGAAAACTGGCACATGAAGCACCTCAAGCGCTTCCAAAATATAAGAAATGGTGATGTAGCGTAGATTTTGGAAACATGATTAAAGTTGGGTAACTTCCAACATAAATTCACCACCACTATCACTATCTTGGAGCTTTCGAGAAGACAAAACGATAGAGACAAGCTTTAACTTTTCATCCGCCTCCGGGTGGCACATCACATGAACTTCTTGCACATTCCATGAAGACTTTGTCGTCTTTTACTGGCGAGATTCTTAGCCCATGACGAAAAAAAATTTAAAGGGTGAAGACAAACTTTCATATATCTCATGTCGATTTCCTTCAGACGACCAAATTTTCATCTTCAGTGAGGATTGCAGTTAAATTTTCAATGTTGAAAAATTACCAAAATTACCTTGGATGAAATTGCTGAGACATGTCCTTGGAATTTCCTAAAGATTTCCCTGGGTATTCTCATAAGACATTTCCTCATCATTTATATAAAATTGTTTTTTCCAAAGTTTCTAATCCTTGCTGTTTACTTAGAAATCTTAAAAACATATTTTATATTAAGTGCAAAATTTCAGGGAAATCTACTGAAAACAACTGACGACATTTTAAGAAATATCCGTGGACTCCGCGGAATACTCCAACAGACACTCGAATCAAACTTTACATTGCTCTTTTCGCTTTTATAAGAAAAATAAAATGGATAATAATATTGTTTTTTTAGATCAGTCGTATCAGGGGTATATTTTCTTTCAGAATAATCCACTGGAACCATGTAATTGTCCATCAAACGTCCACTGCAATTCTTACGGCGTTATCACACTTGTACATTAAAATTTTAATGTGATTCACATTAATTTTCGCTTGTGAGCGTCCAAATATCTTATTTGTGTCTTTGATTCACTTAATATTTGGGGTTTTTCTATTTATTGATAAAGAAGTGGACTTGGCCTGCAAAAATAAGTTTAAATTTACCTAAAGCATAAATATTTTTCACAATAAAAAATTAAAGAGAAAATCGCATTAATTTTTCGCATTAATGCTATAAATCAATTTATATCAAATTTTGCGGGCCAAGTTTACCTTTTTATCAACAAATAGATCAAATTTTGAATATAAAATGATTCAAACACACAAATTATACATTTGGACTCTCACCAGCGACAATTAATGTGAATCATATTAAAATTTTAATGTGCAAGTGTGATAACACAGTTAGACTTTCCTTTTATCATTAGTTTTATTAACTGCTGATTTATATCATTTAAAGTCCAGAAAATTTTTTTTAACTAATCAGAAAATAAACTTTTCTATGTGTCCCTTGAACTATTATTGACAGACTGGAATTGTCCTCTGAAATTCCATGGTATATTCTAATGAAATTTTTTAATTAACTCAGCATTAAAAAATACAGAACTTTATAATTAAAGAAATTCTTATGCTGTAATTTTTCTCAAAATAGCTTTAAGTTCCTTAGGATTTTTCTAATCACACTCCTTCGAATTGTCTATGGACACCGCAGAAATGTTCGGTGGAAATTTTATCAGTAGATTTTAAATGGTTTTTGTTATAAAAATATGCATATAAATTTCATTCTTGAGTTAATCCTGTAGATTAATGTAATATTTATAGCAATGAACTCTTTAGAAATATCTCTGGAACCGTCTGTAGATTCCGAGGAATTGTCATACGGAACTTAGGGAATATTTCTTTTTTAAGTTTCAGGGTGAAAGTGAATTTTATGGGTTTTCTCGTTTTCTTTTTTTTAATAGGAAAACCTCAGAATTGTCTTTGGAAAATCTATGGACAATTCCACAGTATCTCCGGACAAATCCATAAGAGCTGAAAAATAGCTGAAATATTTATTTAAATAAATAAATATTAGTATTTCGTCTTTAGTTTGTTAATCTTCAATAAAATATAATATTTGTGAAGGTGTACCCTCTGGAATTGTCTTCGGAACTCTCCGTATACTACACAGAATTGTCCAATGGAACACTAATTTGAATTTTGGTATGTATTCTTCATCGTGAAAATTCTCTAATTTTGTTTTCTTTCATTCATGAACAATTATAAAATATTTATTATGAAGGATTTTCAGAACTTTCTTTGGAATCGTCCATGGACAATTCTATACACACTGTAGAATTGTTCATGATTTCTCTCTTTGAACATGTTTGTAGAAGATTCTCTCCCTCAGTGTATTTCGTGTGTAATAAGGCTTCAGTCTGTCTAATTAATTATAGAAATTAAACCCTAATTAGTACGACACCCTATAAATGATTAGAAGATATCAATAGCCTGGAACAAGAAGATTCAACAAACGTATTTAACAATTTTACAAACCCGTTTAACAATTACAAGATTATTTATTTTTCAGCTCTTACTATGGATTTGTCCGGAGATACTGTGGAATTGTCCAGGGATTTTCCAAAGAGAATTCTTAGATTTTCCTATTTTTGTCAAGAACATTTAGAATACCCATAAAATTCATATTCACCATGAAACTTTCATTCTTTCCTGTGAAACATTGCTCACCAAGCTGCAGTAACGTATTTTAGGACATTTCGCCGGAATCTTTACTGAGGACTTGCAGCAGAAAACAATGAAAAAAGAGTTCACGGCAAAATTGCACAAGTTCGTTTGTAGAGAAAAATTTAAACTAATGAAAGCTCTAGAAACATTGTAAGTATCTCAGACAAGTCAATGAAGGCAATTTTATTAAAGTTGAAAGGAGTATGAAAAAAAAAAGAAGCAAATACTCTTCATTGTCTGCATATTTCTCAGCATTTTCCAACCCATCTTGGGGCAAAAGTTGGGAGTAGAAAAAAAAGCGAGCTTGAGCAATTGTCCTCGAGCTTGGCGATTGCATCTCTCGGTGTTTTTGATGTCGCGGGACCATTCTGCACTGTGAGATTAATTTTGATCGATAACATTGACAATTACAGTGATTTACAAATCAAGTGTGGAATTATACTGAAATATATTTGCACTATCATCTAATTTTGTGGTGACGAGGGGAAAGAGTGTCAAAGAAATGACCTCCTCATTAATTTCAACTTTTATTGCCATAAATAAAAGTAGTGTATATATTTCACAGTGCACAAGATAGTTTCTAATTGAAAACTAACGGGTAAAATTAATTGTATCGATAATTACCATTTCTGTTCTGGATATATCCATTATGCAAAAGTGAAAGGACATGAGCGTAGAGTGAGCCGTCTCGTACACAAACTTCCAATGTACATGCATTGGTTGAGGTGTAATTAATAATTAATCACGAGGTATCTCTGGGAACTATCGTGCTTCAGAACGATACTCCGCAATGGAAATGTACACAATTCTCTATATAGAATGGGCTCTTTCATATAACATTAAATTTCCTCCCAACAGCAGCTAAATTGCTGTCCTGAGCAAAATTATAAATTAAATCATTGTGATTATTGTCTACATTATTAATTAACTTATTTTCACCCAAACGGGAGCATGTTTGCAAAATAACATTTCTATCTCATTCCCTTTGATCTTAGGCTTTGGCGGAGCTTTAATGTCCTCATCAACTTCTGGTGGAGTTAGACATTGGATTCTCTTAATTAGCTGAAGCTATAAATGACGTAATGGTTTTGTATTAGTTTTTGTGAGAGAGAGAGAGTGCACGTAATGCCTTAATTAGTAGAAATTCGTGTAAATGTATTTAGGATGATAATAAAGTCGTTGGAAGCCGTTACACTGCCAATTTGAATTCCTATAATCTCAGATTGAAATTAATAGGAGTTAATGAAATCTGGAAGAAATTGACCAGAGAAAAAGATGTACGAAAAAATTATGAAAAACAAATAGAGAAGTGTAGGGGAAATTTTGATAATTTTAGAGCTTTTAATAAAGATATTACTAAAAAATATAAAATTATATTAATGTTCATATAGATCGTAGATTTATTGGTATGTCTTACTAGGGGAAAGTGCTCTCCCTTCGAACGTTCAGGCTTTCGAATAATGTGAATTTCTTTTGTTTTTCGTAAGAGATTTACTCTAAATCATCACGGAATTATCAAGAATCCAAATAATCCAATTAATGTTTAATAGAAATGTGTAAGTCTCTTAGGAAAACTAAAAGAAAATTCACATTATTCGAAGGCATGAACGTTCGAAGGGAGAGTACTTTCCCCTACTCTATAAAAAAAAGTATTTAATTAAATAAAGCATAAATTGTAAATTGTAAATATCTTTGGATGAAGAACTGACGTGATATGTATCGATAAAAGACCCTCCGGTGATGGCCAGTGGATTTGAAATCACTTCACAAAGAAAAACACTTCTTCAATTTTGCCCAGAGCTTTCGGTCCTGGATATGGACCACCGAAGTCGACCATTGAAGAAGGTCCATATCCAGGACCGAAAGCTCTGGGCAAGATTGAAGAAGTGTTTTTCTTTGTGAAGTAACTTCAAATCCACTGGCCATTACCGGAGAGTCTTTTATTGATTGTAAATATTTAAGAATAATGCAATATTCTTGGAAATGTGATACTAAAGAAAAGAAAAAGATACTCAAGAACTACCTTGGAATTTCCTAATCGATTTCACGGTTTTCACTCTGGAGGTTGGTTTACCAATGTCAAGACGGCGATGGTCGCTGTTTCTTAAATATTTAATTCTTCAAGCTCTGTATCTATGAAATATGCTTTCACTAGCACTAGATGATAAGAAGTTCTATATAAATAAACTGAAAATAAAATTTAATGTGATTTACAAACCACTAAGATTTAATAGTTCATTCATTAAAGATGATTTTTTTCAAAATATTTAATTAGTTCAAATTATGTGATCGTTCGTTACATGATTTCTTTTTCTATTGAATTCTAAACATTTTATTTTAATATATCATATCTTGCTTAAAAAATTAAATAAAAAAATATTATTTCAATTCTATTATTTTAAAAATTTTCTTATTAAAACACAATAATATTTTTAAATATCTTTAAAATAAAAAAAAACTATGAATAAGTGTAAAAATGAATGTTATTTAACACTAAACCTACCAATCCCGGTCAAATTGATAGGTTTAAAAACATTTTAAAATAAAAACATGGGGTCGAATGAACATCTCTTCGCCAGGGTAGTCCTATTAACACTTTTGTCAAAATGTTGAAATTTATTTAATGTATCCAATAAAATGTAAGTAATATGGTGTTTTTTCATTAATTTACGCTTTTCGACAAGGATATGTATTTAAATTTTGTATTCCAAATGGTATAGATTAGGGTGTCAATAGGTGTTCCTTCCACCCTATTTAAAAGGTACTATGTCGCTATCAAACTTTATGAATTTCATAAAATATACATGTAATATATTTTTCAGTGTTAAATTCTATAATTTTTTTCCTCTTTTCCAATAAAAATTTGTTCAGTATCTTACCTTTCACTGTCTGTCATTCCACCGAGCGCGCTAGCATAAAACGTTCGAAAACGGTGAGTAAGTAGGTTTAGTGTAAACCTAGATTTTTACCAAATTAAAGTAATAAATAAAATGATATTTTAAAATATTTTTGAAAGAGCCTAGATTAATATCGTTTTACATGCGCTCATTACAATTTATTGATTGATCTAAATTAAATAATTCCTAAACGAATATTGCTCAGATTTTATATTTATTTTTCTCAAAATCGCAAGAGATTAAATAAAATAAGATAAAATGAGATGAAATTAAAAAGATTGGAGAATGGGGCAGTTTCACGTAGCTGAATCTTTTTTCAGGAGTCATTTGCTAAACGAATTTGAACCGTATTCAAGCTATGTTCCGTTATGCTCTCAATTCTTCCGGTGTTCGTCAGAAGGGTATTCCTCTTTTAAATTAAAAGAATCTGGTTTTTCTCTAAAGCTTTCAACCATTGGTATGGGTCTTCTTCAGTGGGTCCATTTAGAAATTTTTAAGTATTTGAAAAACGTCAAACGTCTGACTAATTTTATGCATCGCCACATTCACTCTAACTCTTTCCCGGGGATTCTCACTGTTTTACTAATTTTAAACTACTTTATTTGATTTTTAAAAATTTTTGGTACTCTTCGTGTTGATCTTTCACTGTCGCTTTGTCTACTTTGACTTTTGGAGGCACATTTTGGTTAAATTATATTTCAAAGAAAATAAGAATTGAAATTCTAATTCTATTTTTTCTAATAACATTTTTACAGAGAAAATTTATAATTTTGTGCATGGACTTAAAAAAATAACGTGAATGGAAAGAATTGACAACAAATTTTTTATGTGACTTGAGGCCGTCAGAAGGACTCTGTCGTAATAATTGGCACAAATAATTCTATATAAATATTAAATATCAATAAATCTATATAAAGTTTTAAAATATTTTTCTAACCTCACAAAACATAGGGGAAAGGCTCATAATTTTGTCCAGTTTCTTATTTTGTCCAGTTTGAGGATAACATTGGACACTAAAAATAAATTGATTAAAATGATGGATTTTTATTCCAATATTTGATGAATTATGAATTCTATCTAAATATTTGTAAGATTTTGACACTAAATACGTTAAATTTTGAATATGATTTGAGTTGAAATTGCTTTGTTGAAAATTCAGTGTGAGCAATTGGTTACGAGAAATATGACAGAACTTCGTGGCTTACTTCAGTCTTATTTAGTTTTGGTGAAGTACTAACAATGTTTCTTCGGTTTTTTTGAGTGATATTATTGAACATTCATTGAATATTGTGTTGATTCACGTTACTGATGATTTGTACATTTGACCTGAAGTGAGATTTGCCTTGTGAATTAGATTTTTCGTGTGAAAAATGGGAAATTTTTTAAGACATTTACCAGTGAGGTGATGATTCTTATTTTGGACAGGTGTTTTTCTCACGAAATTTCGTGAAGTTTTAGCTTTTGTGATGAATAGGTTGGACAAATGCCTGGAGAAACAAAGGAGCATCATCTCTACGAAAGAGATGTAGCGAGAAATGCCCTGAAAGGCTCCCGGAAAGGCCAGGGAATGAGCGAATCCGCACGTACTTGGAGTACCGAAGTCAACTCACTTTAATGAACGATATGGAAAATTTCCGGGCTTCTTGTGACATTCTACGTTTACCTTACATGAACAGGAAGAGGACTTGGTAAGATTGGTTCATCAAATGAAGAACAATGGGCATCCTATTGAGGTGGATTAGCTGTCCAAATTTACAGCCAAGTTGGACAAATTAATAAACAAGTTGTCCAAAGTAAGAGCCAAAGTCACCTCTACATATCAATTCATTTTTAAACGTATTAAAACTAATTTTAGTAAAAATGAGATGATAAATAGCTTGCTAAATTTCTAAACAACCCTTCTGAAAAGAGAGTAACAAGAAATGTCAATTAGTATTGAAAATATCGCACTTCAAACTTGGAACTTCGATGCTTATAAGCAGACTGTCCAAAATTATGAGCCCTTACCCTATTCCACTAAAATCCATCTTAATTAATTTCGGATTTTGAGACAATCCAATCTCAATCTAAATCGACAGATTGCGACGGTCTAAATAACTTCATTGCTATGCGTGTAATATCGGACACAAAGTTTTTCAAAGTCTCTTGCCTTCTTGAAATTCTTTTAAATATATCTCTACAGTATCTCGTTCGTAAAGATTACAATTTTTACACTGTATTACCTCTATGAATTAAAAAACAACTAAAAATTCATGGAACTAGGGATTATGCCCTTTGAAATAGGGCTTTATTCTTCTATTTTTAGCCAGAACTATACTTTCCAATTACACAATTTAGTTCGAGAAACCAATTGTGAAGTTAAATTACATTATGATAAGCGTAAATGACTTTTGCCAATTCTTTTTTCCCAAGTACAAGGGTATCCCAATTTAAAAGTTCTTCACTTCCCCTCCCAGCTCAGAAGTATGTGTCCGATATTGCGAACTCTCCGAAATTTGGCGCAGTTCCCGTTTTCTTCTTAATGTCGAAATATGGAAAGTTTCTTCATTTGTAATTCAGAAATTTCCCAACGAATTTGTCGTTAATTTTTACTAGTATACCTGACAGTTCATTGAGTTGAAAAGTCTAGAGGAAAATGACCCCAAATGCAATCTTTATTCGATCACTTCCTTTTGAATGAATCCATTTAATCTGCCAATCTCAATCAGTCGCTCTGCAGAAGCTCTGAGCTATCGCATGGAGCTCCCAGTTTTTGTCACCTTTGGCTCCCTGCATCTCCAAGCTTCTTCAGCTGGAGCACTCTTCAACTGGCATACTTTCACGATGCCACCAAAGGTTGCCGCTTGCATCAGCAATTGCCGTACGATGTATTTTGGTGATGGGGGAAAATTCTTGAGGTAGTGTCGATGGTTGGTAGTTGGGATGGCATTGAAGTATAAAATCCACTGAATGTATCGTAGAGAGATAGTAAAATTGTCATCGTTGCATATAATACACTTAATCATTCGTATAAGCTTGTCATGCTGATGCTTCCAGCTGCTGAAGATCGGCATGGGTTAGTCAGTGATGCAGGCTGAAGAGTGAGTTGGAGGGCAGAAAAAAGGGGAGATTTGTTTGAGATTGTGCTATGGTTTAGAGTAAATACAAGAGAGCCACATCAAACTTTGATCATGTGGGCATGAATAACATGATGACTAGACAAATTTATTGATTGGGAATCGGTGTTCCACACAAAACCAACCACAAGCTAAACTTTACACAAGTAACTACCATTGAAAAGTTACACATAGTTACACCAATATATTACTTCCACATACGACGTTCTCTCAAATTAATGAGATTTCTCAATTGATAGACTGAATAAAATTTGCTGTTTAATTAGACAAAGTTGGACGAGGGGCAGGGTGTTGGGAAATTCTTTAGAAGTGTTTCCTTATCTCAGCATTCTCAGTCTGTGGACAATATCTCAAGAAAATCCCCCAGAGATCCGCATTTTGACAATTACTTTTGGAAGTCACCCCCCATTGGTCCCCCTCGTCCCCCTAAACCATCCAAAATGAGAGGGTGACAAATTAAATCCACATGTATCATGTTGAGGGAGAAAATCTCGCAAAATTCACAAAATCTCTAGACATCTCTAAGCTAGAGTGGCGGGAATACAAATAAGGGACAGATAATCCTAACCGGCTTATGTAGGTGAGATTCTTAACGTGAGCTAACTCGGAGTGCATGCAAATTCGATTTAGAGCTGAAATTGTGAGTCGCCATTCAGTTATCTTGAATCAAATTCGTGAAATTATACAAATTTTGTATTTAAACCAAAATATCAAGGATTTGGATGAACTGGCACAAAAGTGATATATGGGTGAAATGTAGACCAGAATGTACTCTATAATTTTGCCGTAGAACTTGATCTGATCGATTAATTAGAAGCCGAGATAATCGAGGTTGTTTGTTTCTGAACTCGTTTTTTCGACCAGAGCGCCCCAAGTGTTCATTTGATGAACTTCAACTATATCAAAGAATTGTTGTATTTTGTGGGACTTTCCATTTAAAACCATATTTTAAGTGTCTTTGTGGAGTAGAGGCAATCAAATTGGCATCTGAGTGGTTTCAAAGCGTTATTATGGGAAAAATCAATTTTTTCACACTTAAACGGCAAAATCGGAGTGATAGCGTAGTCTGAGCGGAAAATGATGTATGGACAAAATGTAGAGACAAATGTCCTCTACAATTATGTCGAAGTAATCATCAAAATCGGTTTAGTGACAGTCGAGATAATTGAGGTTATGTGATATTGAAAATGGTTTTTCGACTGTGGCGCCCCTGGTGTTGGTCCCACGAAGTTCAAATATTCTAGAAAGTTGTAGCATTTGGTGAGATCTTTCGTTTAAGCCCTCATTCATCAAAATCGGTCACATAGAACCGGAGATATGATTTTTTGAATTTTGTGAACTTTGACCCCTCATATCTCCGGTTCTATTGAAACCACAGCGCGCATACGCACCATTTTGGAAACGTCCTAGACTGGACTACAACATACAAAAATTTCATTAACTTGCACAATGCCGTTTTTGAGAAAAGTGACTTTGAATTTCGATGAATTTTGACGCTATCACAGCGCCACCTGTGGTGACTTTTTAAACTTCCATCTAAAAGTACTCATCGAGACGAAACCAAAAAGGTAAAATTTAGGTCGCTATGTTAATTAGAACCGGAGATAGAGGCCGGTCAATGTTCGAACTTTGACCCCTTATAGCTCGGGTCAGGGGTTATCGATCGACTTAAGGTTTTTTTTGTTTGATAGGTATAATCAACGGCTACAACATACTAAAATTTCAGCCCGATGCACAATAGAATTTTTGAGTTATTTAACTTATAAGATTTAAAAATTTTCTTTTTAAAAAAAGCGCCCCTAGCGGTGGTTTTATGAACTTCCGATGTTAGAAGGGGAAGTGGCATTTCACGAGAGCTTTCCAAAAAGCCCTCACTTTTTAAATTCTGACAATTAGAACCGGAGTTATGGCCATTTTAAGAAATTTTTTTTGGACCCTTATAGCTCGGGTCAGGGGGGTCGGGGGACCTTAAGTTTGGTATTGATGGAAAGCTCTAAGGCCCAGCTATAACATACTAAAATTTGAGTCCGCTGAATGCCATAGGGGCGGAGCTATTGAGAAAACAAAAAAAGGGGGGTCTTCAAAATGGCGGAAGGAGGGGTGGGGGGTGGGGGGTCAATGCACCAAGTTGCAATTTTCACCCGATATATAGCCTTTGCCGAAAACCGCAAGTCGATATCTTTTTTAGTTTAGGAGCTATTAAGCTCCAAAGAGCGGCCGGCCGGCCGGCCGGCCGGCCAGCCGGCCGGCCGACCGGGAACGTAAATTAGCCACATATATATTCGTGATCAGAAAGTGCTGAAACACGTTTTGGCCAAGTTTGAGCTCGATCGGACGACATGAAATTTTGTTAGGATTATAGTAGGTGAGATTGTTAAGAATCTCACCTAATTGTGTGGTGAATATGAAAAGACGGGGCGCTCTTTTTTTGTCTCCATCCCATTTCAATGCACTTTGTTATGGCATTCAAATGCATTTGCGAGACATTTTGAGAACACGATGATAAATTGGTTGCCTTTTATCAATCTAAGAGGTGTCTCTCTAACCATATATATATTTTTTTACAATCTTCCATCCATACAAATTCCATAGTTAATTATTCCCTCTCTCGTCTGCCAATCAAATGTTTGTGTGTGTTTTTTTTCTGCAAAGAGCCATAGAAAATCTTCATGGCAAACAATAACTGTCGATTAGTAATCGTAAATCGATTATTTCTACTAATCACAAGATTGAGAAGACGAGCACAGAAAGACTTTTTAGCAATCGGACGATTGGAGAGTCTCTTGTGTTTTTTTTTTCTTCTCTAGATGGACAACAAATCAAATTTACAGTGATTCATGGGTGATGCTCCTGTGAAATACAGTCCAGAAAAGAATTTTTGAGACGTTCGAGACACTAAACAGAAATTCAAATTCAAAATATTCTCGATGAGTAAGATTTCACTTGATCACAGCGCCATCTGATATCAATTTAAGTGGTTTAAGCTGTCATGTCAATCTGTCAGCAGGCTGGAGCCTTTTTGTTGAATTTTCTGCAAGAGTACATTTCTGCAAGATCGATCGACATCGTAACTACCCAATAAGCATTTTCGTCTCTATAATCTCTTGTATAAAGGCGTCTACACATTGGGAGCAATTTTCGTCAAAAATTGCGTTTTTGACAGAAATTTGACGTTTCCCCCTACAACGCTGCAGGGAATTTCCTTCAAAAAAGCAATTTTTGACAAAAATTGCTCCCAATGTGTAGAGGCCATAATTCCCTAACTAAATAATGCCCAAAACAGACTTACAGTTAAGCCCCGTCTCGGCTTAAGCCATAGGTATGTAGAGTATATTATAGAACTAAGGCTTTGACAAGTTTTCTAATGCACCTTCGAAAATTTTATAATGAGAATTTTGTATTGAAATTCCTGTTAAAGCTCTTAAGAGTATTAAAAATGTTTAGTGTTAAGAAAAAATGCTTCTTATATTGGTTCTGTACCTGTAACTACCAGAAGTAAAATGGCACACTCTCAAGGATCTTAAGAGTTTATAAAGGAATTATTTAAGGGTGCATTAAAACACTTGTCATGGTGTTGGATCTGTAAAGCAGTTATTTGACTTCTTATGCGGTAGTTACCAGTCAATCTAAGATGAAAACACTTTTAATTTTGTCCAGAACTTTCAATCCTGATGGGGATCACCTTCAGTGGCCGGAAGGGTAATAAAAATCTTTATTTGAAAACGAATTCTTGTAAAGACAGCTCGTTTTTTTTTTTAGATAATTTCGCCGTTGAAGCCACTGAAGAAGATCCCCATCAGGATCGAAAGTTCTGGACAAAATCAAAGAAATATTTTCATCTTAAGGATCACTCACATGACGAAGAAATGGCTGAGGTTTATACATTTTCGCATGGAATTTTTCTTATAAATACGACCGTAGTTCTCAATTTGATTCCCAATTTTGGAAGATTTTCACCATTTTCGCGAAAAAATATTCAAAAAAAATATTTGACGCGACGCACAGTTGATTCGACAACTGATTCTTTCACGGAAACTTGATTCAAACGTAATTAGGAACAGTTAGGAATTAAATTAGAAACTAAGAAGTAAAACTTTCTCATGCAACTTTTCATCGTGTGAATCCGGTTTTAGAGTTATAACTTTTTCATGAGGAATCACCGGAGATACATATCTGAAATCGTAACAAACTTTTATTTGGAAACGGCTTCTCATTTACCAAACCGTTTTCATCAGTGAAATCTTAAGGAATCTTGCGTATGGAAGACTAAGCTACACCCTAAACAACCGTTTTCTTTTAACAGAGATAATTAAAATCTTTTTTTAATTATTGCAATCATAAATTATTGAAATAAACGATAAATAAATAGACTGCTCTCTGGTAATAGGTAGGGGATTCCAATTTACCTCAAGAAGAAAAACAAATTTTCAATCTCGCTCAGACATTTCGGTCCTGGATGTGGAGCTTCTTCACTGGTCGATTAAGCTGTGTCTCATTTTGTTTACCAAATATTTATTTTTTATTTATTAAAAGAAACCATATTACGTCACATCTGAACCGGTAGCTAAAAAAACAGTTGGTGAAAATACTTTATTAAAAAATTAGTGAAAGTAATTTCCTAAAAAACGTTTTCAGATGATAACTTGAAATGGGGGTTTAATGCTTGATATAGAAGTACCATAACAGATCTTCAATAAATTTTAGTACCACCGAAATATTTTAAAATGTAAATATTAGGGGACATGGTTTATATTTTTCTATAGATAACTTTTTTATCTCACATTTCGTATCGAAGAGGTAGGAAAGCGTTATGAAATGATGTTACTCTATTCCTGTTCAATACCTTTTAATGTTCAAAAATGTGAACCTGAAGTATCTAGGGTAAGCGTGGCATAAAATTACTTGTAGGCGGAGATTATTGAGTAATTATTTGTCCTAATTTTCTAGTTTAATTTTTCACTAACAATAATAAGAGAAGAATTATTTTAATAAATAAATTTGTACACTCAGCAGTTCTACGATATCCTGATTCTCTGATATTTGGATGACAGCTGTCAAATTTAAAATATCTCCCTTTACATAAAATTACTTGTAGGCATAAAATTACTTGTAGGCGGAGCTTATTGAGTAATTATTTGTCCTGATTTTCTAGTTTCATTTTTCATTAACATTAAAAAGAGAAGAATTGTTTTAATAAATAAATTTGTACATTCAGCAGTTCTACGATATCCTGATTCTCTGATATCTGGATGACAGCTGTCAAATTTAAAATATCTCCCTTTACATAAAATTACTTGTAGGCATAAAATTACTTGTAGGCGGAGCTTATTGAGTAATTATTTGTCCTGATTTTCTAGTTTCATTTTTCATTAACATTAAAAAGAGAAGAATTATTTTAATAAATAAATTTGTACACTCAGCAGTTCTACGATATCCTGATTCTCTGATATTTGGATGACAGCTGTCAAATGCTTGTCATATTTAAAATATCTCCCTTTACATAGGATACTAATAATAATAATAATAATAAGTGTTATTCTGTCATTTTCACATTCAATCAACTGTTCAGTGGAGATAGACTAGATGCAAAGAGGAATATAAGATTGTAAATCCTATAAAGATTTTAAAAGATTTTTCATAGAAATTGTAAAAGTAGCGCATCATTCAAAAATATTGATTGAAAATCCGATAGGGGAAGGTGAGACTACTTTAATATACATTTTTCACCAATTTCTAAAGGAGGATGAACTACATTAAATAATTGTAAGACACAGCTTCTGTTAGAAAAAGCGAAAAAAAATCGAACATAAGTGTAGTACGACAGCTAAAAATGGCTCCACCATCCCCTACATATTTTTATCGTAATACCAGGGCCTTTGAAAGTGGGGCATCTTTGAAATTGGGATTCTTCTCCTATCTTTAAGTGGAACTGAGCCACATTATAATGTAATTTAGATTCTCAATCTATTTGTGCAGCAAAATTATATCACTATAAAGCACAATTTTATTTGAAAATAGATGAATAAATAGTGCCCCACTTCACCATACTATAATGTGTAACTAGTAAACCATGTGAATTAAACTGTATTTGTTTAAAAAATTCTGATGTAAATGAATTCTTAAAGCCTTACCAAAAAAATGTATAAATAAATCTGTCATCGACTGTCTAACACCGTCCACCTTGTGTTCTCCCGAAAGTGAGCATAATTCAATCTAAGAATTGATTCTGGAAGATGTGACCAAAATCTCTATGAGGGCATCTGAAGCAGGGCTCCTCTTCTCGATGAATAATGAATCCCCTACCTTTTTATGACCCTATTTGTCACACTCACATCTTTCGCATTAAGAAATGGCGCACACACAGCCTGTCCATCATTGTGGCCCTCAACCATGGACCATCCTTGGTCCAGAAAGTGGACTGGGGGCAGCATCACTAAGTGTGATTAATTGCCTCAGAGTCGATTGCTGGTAAGATAATGGGTGTTGTGACGTTGGATTATCCATGCTCCCGGTATTGAGATATGCACAAAACTCTAAAAGAGTTGGGGCTGGATATCTCACGTGAACGATCGATTGGCAGTTGGTTTTAGTCCCACCTGGAACTTTTCCATCAGAACATTACAACAAATACATAGGAAAATGCTGAGTTTGAGGAAGTCGCGATCTTTCACACTCATGATCGAGCTCGATCAATTGGCAAAGCGGGGAAAATCGCGACAATTAGAATCCGATAAGGTCACCCAGTTGCCTCTTAAAACTGATCTCTCATGCAGCATGACAGTGATACACGTTTACTTGAGGAAATTGTCAGTAATTATACATTATTTGTAATGGGGCAATAAAAGAGATTCATATCGATCTTGGGAGTCCGAGAGCCACATTTATATGCTTCTGCAGATCAATTTAATGGATATCTTCGCTACTTGAGCACTATTTTTTTTTTTACTAAATGCACTTCAGAGACTTGCTGAAGTTGATCTCAATGGAGATCTGTACTGTGATCTTCAATGGTGATCGTTTTATTTACAATTTTCTTCCCTTCTACGGTTAACAGTTGAGGGTCAAAGGATAGTGATCTTGCGCAAAACTTCTACACTCAGAAAAATATATTTACACTGCAATTAAATTAAAGAACTTTAAAAAGAATCTCAGCTGAATAGGGCAAGGAAGAGGGAGATATTATTACGTTTAAAGCAAATTTGTCCTAAAATAACAAAATTTTAAGGGTACCTGGTCAAATTTAATCAATTTGAAAATAAGCCACGCCCCTTACTAATCTACAATTTGATTATCTTCTTTACTCGATGAAGATATCTGATAAATAAAAATTCAAAGGATTAATATATACGAAATCTTTAAAAGTTGATAAAAGTATTAGAAGAGTTATTGAAAATTTACTTTTTCACACCGTTTGAAAGCCAAATATTGGATAAAAACTTCCGCAAATAGGAAACAGAGCTCAATAGCTCTCACAAGTGTCACATGTGTTTATTTCTTCCAAACAGCAACAGCGTCAATCCGGCCGTTACCACGCCTAGAAACTAAACAGTTGGAGATAGAAATTTGGAACCTTTGGGAGACCCCCCCCATAAGTGGACCATGAGATCATTAACATGTTCCTCAAAACTTTGTTTCACGTACGATTTTTTTTCACTTTTAGATATGTTTTATAAATTGCTCATGCGGAGATTTCGTTCTCATCCGAACCATTGACTCATTCCTAATTACGGTTTTTCAAGGTTAAAGGTTAGAAAGGCTTTAGAGAACGTATTTTTCGACCGAATTATAAGGGAAGAGTACCCCGGATTGGAATGTTAAGAGACATCTCCAATATTTAGTTGCAAATATAAGCATTAAAATATTACTTGGTATTTTTGTGTATACTAATTGGGATATTATTGATCTATTTAACTATATCCGTGCGTTTGTGTAATAAATTTTTACAATAAATTAATGAAAAGTAGATGTAATTGCAACTATGTACTCTGTACCTCGAATCGTTACGAATTTAATCAGGCGTCTCACGGAAAATTGATTTTATAAATTAAATCTGAGGTAATGCACTGCATTCTTGTGAGAGTTAAATGGTAAAAAGTAGCTAATAATTTTTAAGAATTCATTTGATTTGGTCTAACAATATGGTAATAAGTAGACAATCCGAGGAGCACTGCCGATAGCTGGTGCTCTTTCCTTATCATATTTGGACTTGTTGGAAAGGTCTTCACTGAGAAAAAAAGGGTGCGATTAACATTTTTTCCTCAGAAATTTAACACTTTTTAGGTGTAAAAATATATCAACATTTTTAATGTTAATTTTACACCTTTATAGGTGTAAAATTAACATGCAAAAGGGTACCTTTAATCCCTAATACACCTAAAAAGGGTAATGTTTACACCGATTTCGGATCAATACTTCAGGGTAAAATTAACATTTCCGGAAAGTTATTTTAACTTTTTCGGATTTCTCTCAGTGTTGAAATTCTTAAAAAGCCTGAACTGATTGTAGTCGGTCTCGAATCGGAAATGAACCATTGTAGAATCGATAACTTATTTTTACCAGATATTCAATTATATTACCCTTGAGATGTACTTTGGGCAATTTATTGAAAGATTTATAAATTGGTTCAAACTGATTGTCTTCTGGTAATGAACCGGTTATGGACCGATAAGTAATTTTAGTCTGAAAATCAATTTAATTACTTTTTAAAATATTTTGAAGGATCTTTTGAGTGATATATGGAGTCGGTTAAAATGTGTTGAGAACTGCTAAACAGTAAATGATGCGAATGTGCTTTTGAATGATGCGAATTTGCTTTTGCTAATTTACAGATTCGAGTATTTAGCACAGCCTGGTACCTGAGACGCTCAGCCCTTTTTCTAAGTAAGATTCTATGATTAACTTTTTTTTCACCACTACAATAACATTTTTAGGCGTAAAATTATAACAACATTTTTGTGTTAATTTTACAATTTTTAGGGGTAAAATTTACACTAAAAAGTGTAGCTTTAACCCTGAATATGCCTAAAAAATTAATATTTACACCGATTTTAGATTAATAGGATAAAATTACCATTTCCGAAATGTTTTTTTTTTTTTGTTTTCTTTGCGGATTTCTCTCAGTGTATGAATAGTGTTAAGAAACAATTCTCCTAAATGTTACATGACAATAAATGTAAGATCAACTAAAAAACGAGTTAATTTTACACATTTTCTTGTAAATTTTATTCGTTTTTTTTAGTGTTGTCAATAAGCACTTTTTCTTAATTTTAGCATCTTTTTCGTTGAGTGTAGACAAGATATTTCGTTGGTTTCCTGCTCACTTGTTCAAAAAGAAAAATAATTTGCTAAAAATACCGCAGAATATCAGTTTTTACTGTTTTCTTTTAAAGAGATCCTATAAGAATTCTGCAATGATACAGTGCGTGAATGATCGTGACCATGATGATGAATTGCTAAGCGATCGCAAGTTGTAAATTAAAAATAAAAAAAACCGTCGTGGGAAAAGAATTGTACCGCAATTGTTAATTGATCGTAACGTAATCCTATGACATAATTCCGCGGTCACCTCAATCGGTCGCATTTTCCACGAAATATCACTCTCTTACGACTGATCATGTTTTCAAAAGCACTAAAGTGCCACTTTTGTAGAACGATCATCATCAGGATTGCTAAACTCATCTTCCATAAAATTAATCCCATTTGGAAAAAAAACATAGAATTTCTCACACTTTTTTCCCCTCTGGATATCTCATGTACCAGGTTGTAGGAAGTGAGAAGTATATTAATTAGAAACATTTATAAGAACTAATTTCCGTGTGATATACAACATTTATTAAATATTTAATTTATTGTGAGTAAAACACTGGCAGATATAAATATCGTGACTTGATCTCTCGGCATGGCTTTCGCTTGCATAAGATCGCGATCTGCATCACCGTTCGCAGGTGAGAAAGAGCAAGAAAAGGTAAAAGCCGCGGACAAGACGTTGACTTAGAAGAGATGGTAAATATCTATTTGTGAATTGTCGGTAAATGAATTAATTTCGTGATAAATGCTTCTCGCACAAGTGTCTCACAGAATGTTTCCAAGACCATACAAGATACAATTTATTGTTTTCATGAGCAACAATAGACGTAGCCCATACCCCTCCTGGTTTTCTTCTTATACCCCATAGAAAGATGGGTTTTCTTGTCTGGTTGAGGCTACAAAATATGAACAAATTGCTCCAGCACCGAGACATTAGATGCGAGAAAAGCTCCCTGGCACACAAAAGTTTTCCCAAACCCTCGTCTTTTGTGGAATGAAATGCCCACATGAATGCAGAGGATGGGACCTAGGAGAGAATAAATTAGTTGATGTATCTGAGCTTTTCATTCTTGTTGCATTTTATTTTCATACTATGTTTTCCGCACTTGTGTCAACACAAAACTCACTTTCAACCCTCCCCCAAAAAGTTTCAACTGGCGTAATTCGGAGGGCATCAACCACACATACTTCCTGGCCACACATGCCAGCAGAATTAGAGGCTTTTAACTAGCACCCTATCGAAAAAATAAGTCAATGGAATTTGATTTGAATGCACTTGGAAAAATCACTACGAAGCATAAATTGAAATAGGTGTTAAACTAACCCTTGATTGAGAAGTCTACCATACACCTTTACTTAAAAGTAACTAATGTTTAAAAATCCAATACGCATTAATTTGAAAAACCTTTCAATATCCAAAAAGCATCGAAAAAATAAAAAAAAAATCTATGTTTTCCTTAAGCTCTGATACTCTAAAACATTTGCATGTAATTTTAATAAATAAATTTTAAATTTGTCTTTGTATAAAAAAAAACATTTTTAACTTGACTTTGTATAAAAAAAAAGCATTTTAAATTATATCATAGAAAATATGCAGAACATAGAAAATAACTTGTCTCCTATCATTCCTGAATAACCGTTGAACATTTACTTCTATGTAGGGAGATTTGTATCTTAATCGCCGTACGAAAAGCAACTTTGAACCTAATTTTATAAAAATCCTATAAGTCTTAAACCTATAGAATACTTGTCATCATATAAAATATTGGAAACATAGAAAAAACTTGTTTGGTTTTTGTGTAGTGCTTAAGCACATATTACTAATTGTTAATTTTTTTCTTAAGCAGCGTACGAAGAGCGATTTTGATCCTAGACTTATGAAAAAAAACAACCTTTTAAGAATTAAACATATGAAACATTTTAGAAATGGAAAACATCGAAAACACAAAAACACATTTTTGTTTGGTTTTTGAATTTTCCCTAAACACATTTCACTATGAAAATTCTTTTAAGATCTACCTACAAAGAGCGTCATTGATCTTTTTTTAATGGACAAAATAACTACATAGACTTAACACCTATAAAACATTTTAGAACAAAGAAAATATCGAAAACACAAAATATATTTTCTGTTCGGTTTCTGAATAACTCTGAAAAGATGCATCACTATCTACTTAAACTGATTCTGGGACTACGAAAACCGACTTTCATCATAAATTTGCAATAAACCTACAAAACCTATTAAAAAAGAAGAAACATCGCAAATCACAGCAACACCATCACAATTATTCTGGAGTTCTGTAACAGTCAGAATATGCACAATAAATAATTAATTGGTTACCCAAATAATTAAATTTCTTAAATAACTGAGTAGTCAAATCTGTTTTCTATGTTTAATATGTTATTATGTCTTTCAAGTTAGAAGAAAAATAAAGGACATATAAAATTCTGATGCACTGATTTAACTCTGAATAAATTGTCTCCTAGCTATGAAATGTCCCTCTAATCGGAAGATTAATACAATTAAAAAAAGTTTTATTAAGTTTTCGAAAACATAGGAAATTACGATAATTATTCCTAATTAAGGAAGCTGTGTAATTATATATTCAAATTTGTCATTTTCTGATGTACTAGTTAAATTCATATACTGAAAAATTACAAGTTAGCACGCAAATCGATTTTCTATGTTTTTTGTATTTCACAAGTAAGCGAATAATAAGGAGTGTATAACATAAAAAATAACTAAATTTCGGTCTAAGTATGTTCTCCACTGAGCTAAAAAAGGCCTCTTTGTTTAATATACTTTGAAAGTCTTTGTTTGAAACAATTTTCAAAATATAGAAAATTTCAAAAATTATACGTAAGCACTTTAAACGATTTTCTATGATTTTTATGTCCTTCAACTTAGCGAATAAAAAGGAATAAATTACATAGCAAATCCTGGCTTACTAATTTCTGCCTAAGTAAATCGTCCACAAAACTACTAAATGATCTTCTATCCTAAGATTAGTACAAATAAAAAAAATTGTTTGATAGAGTAGGGGAGACCGGGGAGATTTGGGACACTTTTTCACGTTTTAACTTTCAGACACTATTCCAAAAATCCACGATAGTGTACTACAATTTAATGCGGTCTATAGGATACTTATGGGTATTGACTTTATAAAAAGTACTCGATAGAACTTGGAAAACAACTGAGTTTTCTTGGAGAAGGTAAAACATTTAACTTGACGCTTTGTCCCAAATCTCCCCGATGTGGGGCAGTATGGGACGCAAAAGGGGATGTTTGGGACGCGTTTTTTCTCGCATAATTTGTATTACTGGAACACGTTAATTAATTTTAAATACCAGATTAAAAATATTTCTGATAGAAATAAAAATGTTTCATCTTTTATTTCATACTTAGAAATTAATATCAATTTAATTTATACAATAGAGTCATTTATTGTCAATCAGTTATTTAAAGTATTTTCCTATTATGTTCCATCTACTTTTTTTTGCTTTTTTATTCTAAGTATTGCAATCATGATCATCAAATTCCTCAGGCGAGTAGATTCTCTTGCAACTTTTAGTTTTAAACTCATTAGCGGATTCCTGTTTGATTTTACGACATCTGCATGATATCTGTTTTTACCTTATTTCTCTGAAAAAGTTCTCGTCTTGCCTCCTCTGGACAACTTGTGAGAATTGTAGAGGATATTGCAAGAAAAATTTTCGAGAAAATAGGTTTTAACAAAATTGAGCAAAGATCAGATATCCTCTGGAGAATAAATTATTGATTCCCAAGACACTGATAGTTTAATTGTCCCTGTAGACAACTGCTTAACTGGTAAAGTTTGTAAGAGGGGATATTTCCAGTAGAAACTGGGCATTACTCTCCATTTTGACAATAAAAAATTACACGCTACCTACAATCTTGTCGAAAGTCAACGTCCCATTCATCCCCATTCATGCGTCCCAAACATCCCCGCGAGTAGTTTTGGTATTTAAAACCTTTCAGTAAAAAACAAGAACGTATAATCACTAAAACTTTTATAAAAATATATTCGCAGATTATACTGCTAGCTAATGAGATAAAAAAGTTTTGATTATTATATATCGCTGATATAAAATACAGAGAGCAAAACTGAGAAATAAAAAAATACAATTTTTATCAATTTTTAAGAAAGTGTTCATAGAATTAAAACAATAAAACTGAGGATATACATTCTTTTAGTCAAGATACGTCTTATTATTGCTTACGATTGAGTAGTGGTTATATCCCATTTATTTCAATAATTAATGAAAAAATTGCCTTGTCCCACAGTACCCCTGTCCCAAACCTCCCCGGTCTCCCCTACTCAAAAATATGGAAAATTAGCATAATTATTTCTAGTAAGGATAGGATGGCAGTACCTGACATACTTACTAAATTCAGTTACAATTCTACGTGATCACACAAAACGATTTTCTATGTTTTCTATGTTATGTCTCTCAAGTTGACGTATGAAAAGGAATAAGTGACATGAAAAATTCTGGCAAACTAATTTTGGTTTGAACTATGATGACCCCTTTGCTTCTATGAATTGGTAAGGTTTTGTAAGATAGAATTTTCAAAAATATAGAAAATTAAGATTATGATTCCTAGTAAGGATAGCAGTTTGATTATGTACAGACATCATGCATTGCCTGGCAAACTAGTTAAACTTATTTATAAATAAATTCCACAAGAGCAATTAAATCGATTTTCGATATTTTTCTGAATATAAAAATCATTTAAAAGAACTAAGCTATTGAAAATTCAGAAAATATAGTCTAATATGGTTAAGAATTACCTCTAAAGTACAAATCTATGTCCCGATTAATTGGATTTCAAGCTATGAAGAATGAATCTGATTGAAAAAATTTAAATTGTAATATATTTCAGTAATCTGAGACACACACCATATAAACTAATAAATCTGCGATAATGTAAACAAAGCTATTATTCTTTAATTTTTGACGTTGCTATTACACAAAAATTTATTTTGTAACAGAAAATGGATAAAAAAAACTCTTATCACATTCTCTACATATCTCAGTATCTACACCGAATATCTCTACTTATTTATTCCTTTTACAGCTAAATGGTGTCTTGGCTTATGAATTACTTGTTTTTTTTAATTATAATGCTTGATACATTTAGTTCGTGCTAATAAAATTTTTTTAACAAAATATATTCATTAGCATTGTTTTAACGCAAAATGCAGTGAAGTAATTTTTAATAATACCATATTTTATAATGAGAAACACTTCAACTTCTTTAATATGAACCTATCGACTCTCACATATACTTGTGTTATTAAGGAAATTCTAGTTTTTCTAAGATAAGAACACAACAAATTTCTGTAAATCTAACTCGCTAGACTCATAACAATTCTACATAACCAGTATCAAACCCTTTTTCTTTTCAGTAAATTAATTAAGTTCAAATACAGAAGAAGATTATACACTGAGAAAAAAACGAGGGTGCGATTAACTTTTTTCCTAATAACTTTAACACTTTTTAGGTGTAAAAATATATCAACATTTTTTAATGTTAATTTTACATCTTTTTAAGGGTAAAATTAACATGGAAAAAGGTAACTTTAACCCCTAATACACCTAAAAAGGGTAATATTTACACCGATTTCGGATAAATAATGCAGGGTAAAATAAACATTTCCGGAATGTTATTTTAACTTTTTCGGATTTCTCTCAGTGTCGAAAGATTCTATAAATTTTCTCTAATTTTACTACTTGATCCCCTCCTGATATTGCTTTCCAAGAGATAATGTTAGACTAGATACAAATGCGAAAATGGGTAGTTTTGTCCACTTTAGTGGGCAGAAAGTTCAAATTTCCATTGCGTTATACATACTTGCTCTTCGAAAAGCAAAACAAGACACATTTTGACGAGAATTTATTGCAGCTTTCATGGCATTGTGTGCCACTTTTGTGCATGTACATTTGCATTTTGTGCTTGTTTTCGCACGAATCACCCGAAAAAGACGAGGAAGGTGAGGTGGCAATTTTGTGAGATAAATGACTCAATACCCCAGGACTGAGTATTCCATTTTAGCACCCAAAGAAAATCATTCTTCATATTCTCCTTTTGCAAAGTTGGACTGTTGACTTACGCGTCAGAGAATTTTACAAATGTTCTGCCCGTCCTCCGGAAATGGCATTAATAATGTTGTATGTCAACTTCTTGTAGAGATTTTCACCTTGTTCAGGGAGTTTGGGAGACACGGAAGATTATGCCCCGGGAGGAGGAAGACTCCTTCAGTATGCACAAAATATGTGGTCAAGGTGACGACAAATAATCCACCCACAGTTACTGTTGATCTTCATGGGTGTTTACAGGCATTTTCCTCACAATTTATCTCTCCTCTTGACGCTCATCTGCTAAATTTCCTCATTTGATGAATTTGGAGAGAATAAAGTATCATCTTGTGCAAATAAATGAAGCCTCATGGTCAGCAGACGAGGAAGTTTGCATGCAAAACAACGTAAATAATCTGCGATCTTCAAGTGCATCAGGAGATGCATGCAAGAGGGAGGAAACTGGTCAAGAAGTGGCTCTGCCAGAGTGAGATTCCAAGCTGAAGAGGCACAGATGAGGAATCTCCAATATGATTACCTTTTGCTCCACTGACACATCAATGGGCATCCACTCTGAACGATTGGCTTGGCGCCAAAACAAAGATCCTCTCTTTTGATCCACTCAATTTACACACTCTTGTGCAACTGTACGACACTATCTCATCCTCAGCCGAAAAACGTGGGAATTAATGGGCTTTGGAAGATTTCCGAGAGCAGGAAAATCCCAAGAATACAGAAAGGGGACTATAAATAATTGCCAAGAGAAACAAATTATTCTAAAAAGCTCATAAATTTGTTATTCATGATCGATCAAGTGATTTTATGTTGGACGGTAAGCAATTTCAAAGAAATTGGTACATAACTGGGAGCAATGAATTTTTTAAAGCTTACTAATTGAAATTTTTTATGTATTTAATATTTTTAATTGATGGGACTCATTGATTTTCTTTTAAAATGATGTTTACTTATCACAGGTAGTGAAAGAGCTTCCATATCGTTTTGCTCCTGAGGTTGGTCAACACTTATAAGACGGCAATGGATAAAAGTCAATGCAGCGAGTTCCGTTCTGAATGACATCTTCGGGACTAAGAAGATATCTTCAGGAGATAATTTTGGAAAGAGTTACAGAAACGCCGTGATGTGTGCAAAATATTTTCGGTATCAATAATTTATAAAAATGTCACTCAATCCGTTGTCAGTCAATGCGGTACACCCTGTATAGTTTCAAAAATTGATTATCACACCAGCAATTTTAAACTTAGAGCCTTAATCATAAAAACAAATTTATTGTAGATGTTCCGATCGTGAAAATAAAGAACAGGAAGGTTATGCCGGCTTCCGACCTAAGGCTTAGAACAGTTCCCGGGTAATCTCAAAATTCGAAAATAGAACTAATTTCATTGGTTTTTCATGATTTAATGGATCACTTTCCCATATTGTCCAATTTTAAGTGATAATTTTCCAACAAATATTGATTGATATCAATTTCAATCTTGATTGAAATCAAATCAAAAAGGTTAAGCCATATGGCTAAAACATACGTCTGAAACCCTTACTAGGAGCTATAGGGGAAAGCATGCTACCTTCGTACGACCCAAATTTTAAACAACTATTTTTTTTTCAATACATTTTTAACTAATTTGACCACTTATATTATATTTTAATAGCTAGCCATAGCAATCCTAGAAATAGCTAGAAAAGGCTATCAAATCCATTAAGAAACATAGAAAAAAATGAATTGTCTGTCTTGTGTCATCTTAATACGGGCTTCAGACTTAAGGCTTTCCCATATGGTTTAACTGCTCTAATTCCTTATCAATCACGATTTTTTTTTGGAAATATTGAAGTTAGAATTGGATTATTAAAGATAATTAACCTATCAGAGTTTAAAGAAGCAATGAAATTGCTCGTTATATAGGATTTGGAGACCTTCGGGAACTGGGATAAACCTCTAGTCTGAAGACCGCTTAAGGTAGCGTGCTTTCCCCTACTAAGACGGCGATCGTTGAAATTAAAATTGAATCGAGCAAAACAATTTTGAAAAGTTATAAAATTTATTAGCACTTCCTTTAATTAGGCATATAGCCAGCTAATGCATTTATTACAGAGTTATTAGAATGAATATAATGAAGTTTGCAAAGTTCTACAGCAAGAGATGATAACTTCCTCATAAAGAATGCTAATAAAGAAAATATGTACAATTATTTATTTTATTCATTTATGTTTATTGTTATTATTATGTTTATTGTTCAGTTTTTAATATTTATTGGAAGATAATAAATACTACAGTAGTTTGACTTAGAAATATCTATTAAACAAAAATGCATCATCAGAATTAAAATTATTAATCATGAATATTCAAGATCTTCTGATCTCTTGAAATTGAATACCAATTCATAACTTTTTTATTTATATTCTGAATATAATAGATTAGACAGAAAATAAAATTAGTAACCGTGCTTTCAAATTCTTAGGTCGCCTTAAAATGATTTGATAACCGTAAATCCTTAATAGAAACAATAAACATGATAAGCAAATATCAATTATTAAATTTCAATAAATAGTGAAATTCGAGGGGTAGGAGTTAAAAGGATAAGTAATCTAAAAGGCTTATCGACTTTAATTCAATTAAATTCAGCAATCCATATTGGATTTCCTGCTTAGGTCATCAAAATTACGAGCAATCTTAATCTTATCAAACGATGGAAACAATTTCAACGGTTCATCTAAATTGTTCTTCGAATAGCTATGAAATCTTTTCCATTATGGTACAAACTCTGGACCTTTAAAAGCTGTTTCATATTCTCCAATAAAGATGCTGAATTGTAAAGTATCATATTTCTTTAAGACTTTGAGGTAAAATTTAACAAACTTCACAATAGCGAACCTAAAATGAAAATGTCGAACTCCCTTTAAATATCTTTAATTTTAAAGTTGGAATATCCTTTAAAATCTTTAAATGCAGAAAATTTTGAATACAAAATTTTAATAGACAAGGCGTCAAAAGTCTTTAACTCAAATCATAATTCTCCAATTTTATCAACAAATATTTATCTTAAATCTTTAAATTTTCTGTACCTCAAAATTGTGGTGTAAATTGGCCAAAGCCGTACTAATGGTGTACAATAATGAGGTAAAATTAATTGTGAGAATAGTTTTCTATTATTCGTAATCTTGATAATATTTTTATTATATCATTGGATTACTGTAAACTCTTCTAAACTAATCTTTATTATTGCTGAAAACAAATCTTATGCCTATATTTTCTTAAGAGAAGCGGTGGAGGGATCGATATTGATGACCGGAAGACATTCGGAAACAAAATGATTTATAAAAATAAGTTTTTTTTTATTTTTACGAATTATCTTTTGCATCACGTGTTAGTCAGATGCCATATATTTTGCATAAATTGATTGTTGAAAAACAGCGTCGAATATTTCAGCGATGCCCCTATATGATTTAATCGATGTCAGTCAAAATCTTGAAAGCCAAAATCCGGAACTTTAAAATCCCGAAAAGTTGACATTCCGGAGAGACAAAATCACGAGTGTGTTGAAATCCCGAAAGTTGAAAAATTGAATGGGTCGAAATCCTGGGGGTCAAAATTCCGGGAAGCCTAAATCCGGAAAAGCCAAAATCCAGAAAGCCATAATCCCGAATAGTTAAAATTTTGCAGAGACAAAATTATACGAAGGGTGATGTGCAAAATAGTTTCCCAAAATACTGAAAATTTCCCTTTCCATCTATCAAACGCAGATGAAATCTTGGCAGTGGCTGTGACACTCTTAAGAATTTGGTATTTTGGCGCTTTCGGGATTTTGATTTTTCGAGATGTAGGCTTTTCGGGTTATTTGGTTTTTTGAATTTTGACTTTTCAGGATTTTGGTTTTTTGGGATTTTACCTTTCAATATCTTCGCCATTCGGGATTGTGGTCTCTTCGGAATGTAACCTCTTTCTGTATTTTGGCTTTTGGAATTTTGACCTGAACCCGTTCTTAATATGGAGTAAACAGACCATTAGGAAGTGGTCAAAATATACTAAAAGATAAGAATTTATTTTGAAACAGTTTTCCTTGTTCGACTGAAGAAAACATAGCACTTAATCAACTCATAATTGGTCCTTCGAGCCAGATGTGCACATACTACTACAGCACATACTATTTTATTTTTATATAAGTTTTTAAATTCGTTTTATAAAGAAAAATAAAACTTACAATTGTGATTTTCAGGCTGATTTAAAACTATGCTTATCATGATAGAAGGCTTTCAGGCTCCGTACACACTGTGGCTTCAAATATTTCATATTTTTCCCGTATTCTTCTAATGTTTTTTTTTCAGGAGACGTGGGTTATTAAACTAGCTATTAAAATTCCCAGAAAGAGTTGGAAAGAGTTAAGATTCATTAACACTAAACCTACCGATATCCGGTCAAATTGATCGATTTAAAATTAACACATATTTAAACGGTAAAATATCGCTATCAGACTTTATGAATTTTTAAAAATAATCAGGTGATATATTTTTCAATATACGAAGGTCAAGGAGATGAACTCCCTCCGGATGCGTCAGGGGGTGCAATCCTTTCAGGACAGGAAAACACAAAATTCTTTGCCAAAGCTTTCGACGCTTCAACGCGTCTTCCTCAGTGGTCAAATCTGTGATTTGTCTCTGAAATTTTGTCCGCACTGTCTGTCTACTACTCCAAATGAGGATTTACAGGGAAAATTGGGAATTCGTCGCGGGTACTCCTTATTGGACATTGATATGAGGCCAACTCATATCAACTCAGAGTTGGCCTCATATCAATGTCCAATAAGGAGTACCCGCGACGAATTCCCAATTTTCCCTGTAAATCCTCATTTGGAGTAGTAGACAGACAGTGCGGACAAAATTTCAGAGACAAATCACAGATTTGACCACTGAGGAAGACGCGTTGAAGCGTCGAAAGCTTTGGCAAAGAATTTTGTGTTTTCCTGTCCTGAAAGGATTGCACCCCCTGATGCATCCGGAGGGAGTTCATCTCCTTGACCTTCGTATATGAATTGCCGTCAGTAATCTACCGAAAATATATTTTTCAATGTTTATATTTTAATTTTTTGCTCTTTTCCAATACAAATTTGTTGAGTATTCTACCCTACCGCGGGTTGTCATTTAACCGAAAAACAACCAAAAACGGTCGGTAGGTTTAGTGTTAAAGTAATTTGGAAAAAATCATGAAGTATTCGAAGCCAGAGAGTTTACGTATCCTGAAAGATTTTCCGTAATATTAAGAGGTCCCTCGTTTGTATCTTGGATTACCTTTTCAAACTGAACGCTCAATATGTGTAACCCTCAAGTAACCTTCTTTATGCACAATATGTCTCAAGTTTAACGCATAAATCCCATTGATATTTATTCGGTAAGATTTCAAATGTTGATTTTGAGATGTTCTTTATACTTTGTAACATTTTAAGAATAGCACTCCAGAGTGATAAATGCGATAAATTTCAATTGAAAGCTGCAGCCTGATGTGAAAGAACTCCCATCACTTTTTCCTCTTATGAGAGGGTGATAGAGCCAGTGGCTGAATGGCGTTTTCCTTTCCCGCTCATCAAATGCCGTGGACCTCCAGCAAATACAGCCCATTAGAGTTCCCAATAAAAGTCTTCGAGAGCCATTGAAAGTCAAATGGTTTCCACAATTATTGGATGGTTTCAATAGGGAATAATGCCTGCATTAATTGAATTAGTCGCAGCAGAAAAGACATTAAATGAATTTGTGAGTTCTGTGGTGGATGGCCGATGACGCCGGATGACAAGAAACCGATCGTCATGTCACATAATTACCTGTCCCTCGTGCTGGCTCCGCCGTCGTGGTCATAATTCAGCCGCCTAATTGCGAAATGTGTGCGCAGTGACTATTTGCAAATCGATGCTTCATAAATAAAAGGCCGATTTGCTCTCTGTTGGTGCGTCCAAATGGCAGGCCTCTCCTCCAGCATCCGTGCAGATTCCGCGTGCGAGATTGTGCACCTCGAGACACGGATTTCGCATTCTTCTCGCAAAGATCCAAGCAGATGCACCTTGGGTGACGCCCGCCTTTCGACGAGGGGGCACTCCTTGTCAGTGACATGGAAATTGCACGATCACCAGACCCCCACAGATCCTGATCCTGATAAGGAGAATCGCGCTTATTGTGAAATTCATAGACTCCCTCAAAGCTTTCAAAGTTCAAGCATTTTGCTCCGGGAGAGATTGAGAAGCAATAGATTTAAAATTCAAATTGACAGATTAGTTTAATGTTCAAACTGAATTTATGATCAATCGCTTTTGAAATATGGATGGCATTTGCAATTGAAAGACTCTTCCAATTGAGAGCTGCTAAATTTATTGAATATTCAAGGAGTTTCGAATCGTTTGGAATTACTCAAATTTTCATTTATGGTAGTTCAAGGTACTATCAATGGGATTGTTTATTATTAATAATCACAAATTATTTTACTTTGATTATCAAGTAACTAAAACCTTTTTAAAATCAGTAGTACATTGATAAACTGTGCGCCGTTCGATTCCTTAGGGGAAATTGGGGCAGAAGTAAACACGGGGTAAAACACTTCATTTTGGTCAGTAAATTAACATATCACTCAGTGAAACACAAATTAATTAGTCAGACAAACAAATCAGTTAACCAATCACGAAAAAGAGCTATCCATGCATTATCTTTTTTGCATATTTTTTGGATACGTACCGCCTGACTACAGATCAAATTGATCCGTGAATTTAAAAAAATCCATTCCGAAATAAGAATTGCTTAAGAAAAGCAGATTTTAGAATATTTTAGTAGGAGCAACAAGCACATAGACAAATAAAAAGCATATGGACAAATAAAAGATAGGTATATCATTTACGGGTACTTTACCGATTCATTACCGATTAAGTTCGATGCACCCAGGTTGGAAATTTCAAGATCTTTCAGGAAAATCCAAATTTAAGCAAATCGATTGGGAAATAGGCCCTTCAAAATGGCTAAACTTAGACTTTCGAAAATTCGATATCGAAATTATTTTCGAACATAGGTGTCCAAGGACAAAATATTCACTTTTACTACCTGAAACACATATAGAAAAATTAAATAAATCTTAGGAACCGTTTTGAAATTAACTGAAAAATATTGTTTTTGGAGGGAAAGGAAGGGTGGGGAGAAAAAGGAAAAGTCTATCCTACATAAAATTGACTTATGTGAGAGGGGGGGGCGGTCGTCGAAGACTGGAAGTTGATATCTCTTACCGCTACGCCTCCAGACGTGTCACAAGCTTTCGAACAAAATAAAAAGTATTTTGAAAAAATAAATATTTAAGAAAAATACATCAACTTCGGATACTTTACCGGCTCATGATCGATTAAGTCACAGGCACTCGGGTGAGAAATTTCAAGATCTTTCAAAATAAATCCAAATTTAAACAAATTGGTTGAAAAATATGCTTTTCCAAAGTAGTTAAACGGGATTGTACCAATTAATGCATAAGCTATCCTTACCATCCATATTCGGGGGAAGAACTCTTCACTCTTTAAACAAAAAATAAGCCACGCCCTTTATATTACTCTATAATCCTTTTCCGTTTCCCTTTACATGAGATTTAAAATTCAAAATATTTGGGATAATTCAAGGTTATTGTGAAACCAAGTTTAAAGATTTTGAATTTTTTATCTAATTTTCATTAGGTATTGATAGTAATTTTATTTTCTTCAATAAACAAGCCCTAGTTATAAAGAAAAGCATATTGTCTAAGTGTTGTCTTGCCACTACCCTAAACCTCAATTTTATTTAATCTGATCGAAAGTAATATACATAATGGGGTACTTTTTATTGTGGCCGTGGTTTATTGTTCATGTGTACACGTACAGGCGTTGGAAAAATCATTCTTGGGATTGCTGTAGTGAACAGAGTTCGCTTTAAAAAAAAATTAAAAAAGATGATTTAAAAATTCAATTTCATTTAAGGGAAAGTGCCCATGCTTGATACCATTGGAAGCTTCGTAATGACTAAATTTTCTATGTAATATAACATATATGTGACTCATCGCAACCATATTTTAAAAACTATGGGAAAGTTGCCAGTTTTTAAAATAAATTGCGAAGTCACGTTTATCGAGAAACATAGAAAAAAATTAGTCATTACGAAGCTTCCAATGATATCAAGCATGGGCACTTTCCCCTAACCATTGCTTTCTTCTAAATGAAGGCTTGGTCTCAAAATCTTTTTGGTTAGAATATTCTCAGAGTAGGATTACTATCTTCACTGTCTTTTTACAAAATATAACAAGTAATGCATAAGGTAAAAAATGTTTTAATAGGATTTTCTAATTATTGTCTTATTATTTTATATGTGAATAAAAATCAAGGCCTCAAACAATTTGAAAGCTTTTCTGTATAGGGCAATATGGGGTAGATTCAAGTAGCTGAAGTTCTTTTTTATGATAATTTGCTAAAATCTTATAAACTATATCATATCCAGGCTATACAGTAAAAAAATACACGTTAATTGTAAAGATACACAAATTATGTACTTCAGAAATATGTGTAATCTAAAAGTGTGTAATGCAACTTTTGTGTAATAGTGCAATATGTAATCAGATAGCAAAATCAGCAACTATTTACAGAGTTGGGTGTATTTTGTTACACATTTGTTTTGGTCAAAAAGTGTAAAAAATACACAAATGTTTAAGAGTAACCAAAAACTACACATTGACATGAAAATCACAGTAAAATAACAAAAAAATAGTATTAATGGAAGGCTTTCAACTTTCGCACACGGTCGGTCTACCTTCAAACACTTTTCATTTTTCCATATAACTTTAATGAATTTGTCCTATTGTAATATATCGTCGGTTGCATCAACCGTTGTCGTATCTGCGATTATTTTGTATCTGCATTTGATGCAAGCTACTATAGATACGTTAGTCGCCTTGCATTTTATGTAAACGATGATACAAATATTGACTCTTGTATCAAATGCTATACAAAAGAAATGCAGATACGACAATAGTCAATACAACCGACGGAATGCGGTCTATGTCCAGGAGGGGAATTCTGTAATGCTCTGACAATGCCATATGACAAATTGGGTTCGAATCTTAGGAGAGCTTTTTTGAAAATGCGATTCTGTAGCCGTGAGATTGCCATTTCAGCTCACGTGGCATTATCAGAAGTCACATATTTCAGATTTCTGGCAATGCAAATGACAATGAATTTTGTTAAACAAATCCACCAAGACGTACTGTATTTTTATAAAATCATCACGTAAAGGGATTTCATTAAAAATTCAATGAATTGAATATGACAAATAAAGCTCGAATGGCATTGTCAGCTTTCGAACTCGCGCGTGATAATGCCACGAAAATTATAGAATTCCCCTACAGAAAAGCTAATATTTCAGGAACTTCTCTGTATTTAAATATATTCAGAACATTTTCCTTCAATTTAATTATGTTTTCAAAATTTTATCTCCAGAAATTATGCATGTCTGAGACAGCCCCATTCTCCTCTACGACAAAAAAATACAACTGCAGAAAATATTGTTGATCTTCAAACAATGCCCTTTAAATCTTAAATCCCAATAGAAAGAGGCCACTTGGCATTGAGAAACCTCCTGCAGAAGGTGTCTCCAAATGATTCACAATTGATAAATTTGAGGTCATTCTGTGAAGTCTTATCTCTGGACTGATTTACAATTATATGACTTAAAATCAGCAATTTTTTCTCCTACTTCTCTGCCAATCGATATTTCTTGCGGTGAATGATGAAATTGCTCTTCCGAAGCGATAGAACAGTCATGGGGACAAAAAGTGGGGAAGAATTCAATGCTATTGTTCCGCCAAGAATTACAAACGCGGCATTTCGCGGCTTTGCCAGCCAGTATGTCACCTGCACGCCTTCCCGATAAGGCAATTTGTGTACTTTGTGCCGATTATGTTCGTTTGGTCATTGCAAATGACCTAATGCGGAATAATCAGTACAGTTTTAAATCAACCCATAGAATGCAATTAAATGTGACATCCGTATATGGGGAAGTTTGTGGCTGGGAGGAATTGAAAATGGGAAAAAAACACGAGTAAACCCACCTCACCTCTGGCCCTCCAACCCCACATCAACCTGATCACCCGAACAATTAGGAGTCAGAAGGTTGGAATTCACCTTCAGTTGCACTTTTTTTTTCTCTTTCCGCAAACACCGGGAGACATACTGACGATGGATTCTGCTGGTGTGGAAATTACTGGTTTGTGTACTAAAAGGTCAGACAAGAAAATACACTCACCTGGGACATTTTCGCATTTTTCACAAGCATGGGAAAATGTCTCAGCGACTTTCTATTTCACTGGGAGCTTTTGAACAGCCATTCAATTGAATTACTAATGCCTAATGAATTATTAGTAAGAGAGAAATTTACCAGGAGAGGGGCTTTATGGAGCTATCACATTGGGAAAAGTTAATGCAGCATCCAGACATTTCATTACTATATTCGGTCCTTCACATTTCCCTATCTCTTAATAAGAGAAGTGGGACAATTTGAGTCATGCATGACTTACAAAAATATAAAATTTTGAAATAAAAAATTATTAGAGGAGACCGGGGTAGAATTAGCCACGTATAGCACTAGATAGTGGTATCTTATAGTAGTTTGTCTTCGAAGGAATATTGAGGAAACCCCTCTTTATTCTAAATATAGGTTAAATTAAGCTAATTCAAAACCTGCTCCAAATGGAAATTTTTTGCTATTCCAAATGGAAACGTCATTGTTTTCATGATAAATACAGTACTAAATTATCATATTTATATATTTTCCATACCACAGTTTCATTATTCAGTTAATTTTAGTCAAAATAAATCGAAAATCCATTCATATTCACAAATTTTAATTTGTTAATTTCTCAGAAAAAAGTAAAAGTATACCTTTTCACCATCAAATTTTTCATCGCTCGACCATGTTTTCCAATGAAAAACACAATGAGTTGACTGTTATTTATTCGTTTTGTTTAACATTTATGTTATATTTCTGGCTAATTTTAGTTAAATTAAGTGCTAATCTTCATTGTTAACGGTATGTGAAGTTTTCAAATTAAATAATTACCTATTTCGGAAACAAAAAGTGTTTTTCTGAAGTGTCTGCAAATGCTTCAATAGGAAACCCCGGAAATATGATTTTTTTGGAGAGATTTTCTTATTGTTTTAGATGGGAAAGGAGAAAAGACCAGGAATAAGTACAAATTCTGCACTCAGGAGCAACTCAACAAAGTTTTGGAAGCCTTTCGTCACGGTTTCAGTTGCATTGTTTGTCTCCAATTAGAAACTTTCCCTTGTCTCCATTTGGATTAATATGTTTCCTATAGAAGCATTTAACGCTCGCGTATTTTTCTTGTATTTAAGAAGTTTTCAAATTATATCTAAAGAATTTTCACTAAACAGTAGCATTCTAGAAGAATCAAGGAGCAAATTTATGTAATTCTCTTCAGAAAAAATATGAAATTAATGTGTTGAATCTTTTGTCAAAGTAAAAGCGTCTGAAAATGGTTTTGAATTAGGACATTTGCCCATATATACTTCCCTTTCTATTCATTGAAATATTTATCAGACTTTTACAAACATTTTTTGGTGACTAATCTACCCCGGTCTCCCCTAATAGAAAATGTGCAGCATATTTTCAAATAGAGAAGCTAGCTGAACATAGTCAACAAATGAGATTCTCAAAAAACGCCAATAGTTTGAAACTGCCCCACACCTCTCTATTCCATTTCTAACAGGAGTGTATTAATTTTGGTTTTATTGAAAGAAACTAATTAGTGATTCTTCATAAATTATTTATTAACGATTGATTTTATTATTTTTAAAAACCTCGCCTGAGGAATTTACGTTTTTATATAGCACAATAATGCATAATGACAGTAATAAAAATAATTTGTGAAGTGGTATGATTAAGTAAATCATTTAGCGAACCGTGATTGCTCTATTTTATCAGCTTTTACTCTTATATTAGGAAATAATGAATTTTAGAAATTATTTTGGATTGTTGATTGAAAGTACGACTTAAAGATTTATTTGAGCAAAGGTTTCTAAATGATTTTTCCAAAAAAAATTGGTTTGGGTCTTCGACCTTTCTAATCTTTTATAAAATTTCAATAAAAACTATAAATAATATTTACAACGATCCTCAGATAGCTGATTGTAAGTTAATACAGTTATTTTTATTCTTCTACCTAGCAAATTGATAATTCGCTAAATTATACCATGCACTTTCATCGCTTTTAAAAATTTGTTGAGGATTTTCATTCGGCACTATAAGCAATTTACACTACAATAATACAACTTGATAAAGAATAGAATTTTTTATTGAAAAAAAAAAAAAGATATTAAAAGGAAAAAAAAACGGACGGAGCCAGGGATCGAACCCGCGGCACTCCCGTTGATGTCCTGCGCTGTACCACTGAGCCACCGCTGCATGCAGTCTCGTTCGAATTTTCTTTATTATGTGCTGCGTAAGGTGTCATTTTCAACTTTGAGGAATTAAAAAAAAAAATAACCCGATTTCGCACTTTTTGAATATACCACGTTTAATTTGATGCCTTTCTGCGTAGTTGAGCAAAGCCCCAGATTTATACTAATTTGATGACTCGAGTATTTCCCTTGTAAGAAAAAAACTAAATCTTTGAGCTTTTATTATTACTTTAAATTTTCCTTCTCACTACCATTCTTGTCACTTTCATATTTGGTTACTAAAATCCTTCACATTAAATTGCTCCCTAAAAATTTCTAATAAAAGCTATAAATTAGCCCATTATTTTCTTAGTAACATAAACTCCATCCTCCCCTAAACCACAAAAAATGTACCAAAGCCTCTTCATGCAAAAATCTTTTATTGTTCAATGAAGGAACGTCATTAAAAACAGCCAAACCACGGAAAAATTTTTATGCTTGTCTCCTTCTTTGTTGTGCAAAAAGGGAGAAAATCCTGCGGGAAGTAAGGAGGACTCGCGGCAAAAAAGGGAAGAACGATTTAGCATAAAAGAGAAGAGATTATGGATGACAAAGTTAAGGTTTAATGTCATTATAGATAAATAATGTAATATGAGAAAATTATGTAACGTTAATTTTCCATGAAACACGTTATCACCATTTTACTCATTTAACGACACACTTTTCACTGTCATTTCCCTTGGTGCGAGATGGTTTAGGTTAAGGGGATCCTATGGATATTTCCACTCAATTTTCCGGCAATTTCCATCGAGTGTGTACCAATACTCGGATAGAATAAAGTAAAATGATTTTAATTAAGTTTCTTCTACGTTGAAGCATCCAAAAATAATTGGACAGTCACCCTCCATGATCAAACAAATAAAACTTGAAGACATTGCCCCGCGGGGGTGGCTGTTATTTAGCAACCCTTCCATCTGTGACTTGTTGAGGGCACTTTTCCAGCCATCTCTCCAGGCCAGGGGAATTGTCTCACGAATTGGCGTCGGAAGGTGTTGTTCATCCAGCAGGGAAGCTCCTCTGCCTTGTTTCCGTTCCAACCGAGGGAAATGACGTGAAACTGTTTGGTGTTTTTCAGCAGCTTTTCTCTCACTTTTTTTTCTCTCCCTGCTTAATTAAAAAACTTCCCACTGTTTCCACTCCAACCACCCCTAATCAGTGTGTTAAGTTTGTAATTATCTCGAGGAAGCTACAGGAGAGATTCCTTTCAGCTTCAACCAGAAGAGATGATTTACAATGCAAGGTACTTTCAGGTTACACAGTTTAATGAAAAATGCATCTGCGAAACCTTGATGGTATGATAAAAGTGTTCTAAACAATTGTGAAAAAAAGAAAGTTGAAAGATTTAAATTAAGTGGAAGGAATGCCCAAAAAGCTATTAATCAGTGGACCTGAAAGGACAAGGCTGAGAGGATGCCTGGAAAACGATTGAAGGAAGAAGTGGACTCAACAGTAAGGGAATTCGGAAGTCATGGGGAAGAAACATTCACTCAGGGAAACACACCAACTATGTCCAGAGCCAGAGCTTTCGGCTCGGTCTCCAAGCCTTCATCCGTGATCAAGTCTTGCAATCTTCCTCTGAGACTCGTTCAGGGTTTTGGTCAAGATTAGGAGAAATCCCAGCAAAACTCAAGAAGAAGGAAAAGACATAAAATTGTACCAAATATTACAAAAAAATTGTGAAAAGACAGTGTAGAAATAATACCCCGTTCCCTCCTGTGCCCTGTTATAATCCTGACCAAAATCCTGAATAAGTCTCAGAGAAAGATTGCAAGACTTGACCACTAATGAGGGCTTGGAGACCGTGCCGAAAGCTCTGAAGACAGTTGATCTGTTTCCCTGAGTGATTGTTTCTTCCCGACGACTACCGGGTTCTTCTATTGTTGATTGCAACTTCACGTCGGTTTATTACCACAATTAAGAAGTAAACAGTCTTTAAACGGTTGAGAGTGCTAATGTGATGAAGAGGGATGGCGGAGTCTCCAGGATTGGAGGAGGTTAGTGCGAGAGGCCCGATTCCATAAAAGGACATTGCAGCCACCTAAGTAATATGGGAAAAAATTGAAGTGTTCGAAGCTAGAGTAGGGTAAGTGTGCCAAATTTCGGCATAGTTGCAAATAAGCACCAAAGTCCTAAGTTTTAAATGCAATATTTTCAATACACATTGAAATTTCTTGTTACTTACTTTTCGGGAAGGTTGTATGGAACCTTAAAAGCTAGTTTATTGTCTTTGTTTTCTTTAAATCAGTCCTAAAATATTGAAAAATTAATAAAAATATAGACATTGATTTGGGTAGTATTTCGGCCACTTTGAATGTAATATCGGCCACCTTGTTTGTGACCACCTTTTGTGAAGCAATTGATAGAAAATTTCAAAACATCATACGGAACGAGTTTAAAAATATTTATTTTAATACGTTTATATGACCCACTAGCCTTGAGATCTTCCGTGTAATTCGCGCAAATTCCCGTAGCAGTTTGCCCATCCTGAACTCTTCCAAGGCCTATTTCACATCATCTTTTTCATAGAGACGATGCTTTTTTTCTATGGGCATTATACAACTCAGAAATTGGAAAAATAAATAAAATTAATAATAAATTCAGGAAAGCAAATGATGTTGCCGGAATAGGCAACATTACCTCACCGGAGAGACGTTCACAAAGTATCTACTTCTTTACGCAAAATACAGGATCAAGCTGGGAAATGTTACCCGAAATTTAAAGAATGATTCACTATATTAACTTAAACAGAAAGAATCTTTAATGAAAACTAATCAATTTTCATGAAAAAAAACATCGAAGGGAAACCCTCTGCACTTCACCACAAATCACAAGACTGTTTGAAACACGAGCGATCTGTCACATTTTTTGTAAAACACTTTCCACACTGAGTTTCTACAACACAATTTAAATTCAAACTATACCTAATATTCAACGATTTTTGTGTTAATACATCCTAAAATAAATAAATATTTAAAAGCAAAATATATTCATTGACTATTCGAAGATTAAATCAATAATTGTAATTCATTTAATAGCTTGGCCGAAATTACACTCAAAGTGGCCGAAATATAAAGCTGGCCGAAATTTGGCACACTTACCCTAAGTGCGGAGCCTGAAAGTCTTCCCCTAGTTATCTTGTTATTCGCGAAATTCACTTAGTAAAATGTATCAATATCAATTTTATGAATATATTTAAAGATTTGCTGACGCATTCGGTACCTGACCACCTTCCCCTACTGTATTTCTTATGGAAGAAATTCTTTATTTTCTATTTCATATTTCAGATTCTGAATTACCCCAATCTAGGGTAAGATGGGGTAATTCGGAATCATGTCTGTCTTTCAATTTTGGGATGTTCTCACTATTTCACATGGTCAAAGAAAAAAAGAATACCACAAAAGAGTACAAGACTTTATAAGGAGTACTTCTTCGTGGGTTTTTCTTTTGCCATCTTAAACTGTTACAAAATTTCAATGATTCTAAATTACCCCATTTTACCCTACCCTAGTTGCTTTTTTAATTTATTTTTTAAATATTATATGTTAAATGTAATAGAATTCCTATTTAACAAGAATAACATTTCCTCATTTCCAACATATCTGCTCAACTTCTGAGATCACTCCCCGAAAATTCTCAAAATCACTTAGCACCATCTTCACTCACAAAATAATCTGATGAATGCTAATTTCCCACAGCAATTATCGTCCCAAGCCTTCCCTCATCCCTGACGAAAATCGTGCCAGAACATCTGACATGACTTCAGTCTCATTTTCGTCAAAAACTGCACACACTTTTCATTGATGTAATTAAATTTCCGGAAACATTTCACTCTGTATCTTGGCAATATTTCAGTTACTCGCGCATATGTTATTTCCTCCCATGAGAATCATTATGAGCTAAACGTTTAAAAAAAAACACTCAAGTAGTGAATGGATAATTTATAAGAAATGGGAAAAATGCCGTAAACATTTTCTGTGATCATGGATCGTAATTAGAATTGCACAATTCAATTACAATTTTGTGGTTTTGAGATAGTTGGTGTGGAATCGGATTTGCAGAGTGCGTTTTACACCGTGCAATTGCGGGATTGATTGGTCGATGGGGCTTTTATGTTGGCCTCAGCAGGACACACACTTTGCAGTAAAATTGCAAATTGGACGAAAAAAACAGGCAAGATAATTCTCAATTGCATTTCAAATGGGGGTCCGCCAGAGAAACTTGGTAATGAGTAAAAATACATGTGATCTCATACAATTACCTCAGCTGATGGATGGCCATTGCATAAGAGATCGGCTCGAAGCGTCCACGTTGATTTGTGTATACTTTGCAGTGTCTTATGTGTTCCTTGATTGACTGGTATATAACTCTACAAGCCCAAGACTCTATGTACATAGCCTCCCCTCTTTCCCCTACAAGAAAAGCATCGGCACCAAATGGACTCTCTTGTACCGTGACTTTTTTGCAGGCTCTATGCCAACAAAATCTACTCGGTCGAATTTGCTCGCTTGCCAATATTGCCAATGGATATGTTAGACAGTCTGACGCTGATAGATCTAATTCTATTCAATCAATAGCACAGAGTATAAAGTCACACTCTCGATGGATTTTTAGAATGGATTGAATGAGAAACACGCGCCCAATCTTAAAGAAATAACTATAGGGGAAAGTGCTCATGCTTTGTACGGTCCCAAGCTTTACACTGACTAAATTTTTACTATGTTTTTCAATAAATGTGACCCATCGCACTCATATTTTAAAAACTAGGGGAGAGTGTCCTGTTTTTAAAAGATATTGTAGAGTCACATTTACTCAGAAACATAGAGAAAGTTTTGTCATTATGAAACTAGGGACCGTGTAAAGCACGGGAACTTTCCCCTATGGATATAGGAAGAGGTGGGGCTACATGGCTGCACGATTTTTTTTTCATAATTCTAAAGAAAACTAGACTTTAATGTAACGTAATCTAGATAAACAAAAAAACATAGATCTCAATTAAATTATAGAAAGTCCCAGCATACTTTAGAAATTCACGAAAAAATTGTATATCAATGTAGCCTCACAGTTCAAAGTAGCCCCACATTCCCCTATTAATATTTTATACTACATACCGTACACTGTACCCTTCCCTCTTTACCACATACAATTTGTATTGAATTTTTTGAAGAAAAAATTAATAATCGATTTCGATTTTGATAATTTTGCCGGGCTTCAAACGGTTGGAGATATCGGCTCAGGCTTTCTGACGACCCCCTATAATTATACTTACACATAACAAATATGTTTGAGACAGACTTCCCAAAAAAATATTAATATTGTTCATTTTACTTTACACTACAGAACACCAACTAAGTTTAAGCCTGTTACTTAAAACATTTACACAATGGGATTCTAATTTATGGTTGGTAAACCGACTGATGGTGAGGTTTTATTCTGCTATTTTAGGACAAAATTGTCCTTCCGGTAGGCGTCAATGAGGTGGTTAAATCCAAAATTAAAACACTCAAGGTTCCAGAGCTTTCGACACTGTATCGTGTCTTCTTCAGTGGTTCTTGTGGTTAATCTATTATCTAGGATATTGTCACTATTTTCTCTAATTTTACAATGATCAGATTCGAAAATGAAAATGAAAGAAATCACTATCACTAACAATTTTTCTTTCTTTCTCGCTGTAAAACTTGGTAGTGGAAGTACCAAGCCGACAAGAAACAGTGTCGAAAGCTCTGGAAGCTTGAGTGTTTTAATTTTGGATCAAACCATCTCACCAACGCTTATCGGAAATACAATGTTGTCCTAATATAGCAGAATCTACACATTGGGAGCAATTTTTGTTTGTTTTTGAAGAATATTTCCTGTTGTGCTGTAGGTCAAAACGTCAAAATTCTGCCAAAAATGCCATTTTGATGAAAATCGCTCCTGAGGTGTAGAGACATTTAGAACTTTAAAACTTATACATATTTTGTTCAACAAAAAAACACATTCTTTTCTTGTTATAATAAGCATAAATAATTGGAAAAATTATACTGATCTAAATTTATTTCTTACTGACCAAATCGAATTTCATTAAATACCAAAACATTTTCTTCTCAAATCGAAATTATATTTTTATGGCACTGGCACACCTTTTCAATTGAGTGAAATTCAATCGATTGAAATTTTACCTCTTACTCTTTCAAACTGAAATTAGATATAGCTCTCTCTTTTTGTCAAACAAAAATTGAAATTGTAATTAAAAATTAAATTGAAATTTTTTGTTTTGCTTTGGATGAGTTTCTTCAGTGATGCTACACAAAGGTCAAGAATAAATAATTTAGCTTTAATTATGCAATATTTCTAACATGATAGGTATTCTTAAAATATTCCCAAAAATTTGCAACGTTGCATTTCTTGAAAATAAGTACTATAACTAAAATTTCGCTATCAAAAATATTTAATGATTTAGGAGCAAATCAATAAATGAATATTTCTCGTATTTCCTGCAATTTGTTATTAACCATATTTTGTTATTTAATGGGAAATGGACAGCAAAACTCTCAGTAACTTTACTTGAAAGTGAGAGTGAAGATATAATGCAATATCCAGCTCCACAAGGACCCAACCCAAAAGACAAACAACCTCTTAAGAGAGTGTGGTAAGTCAGAGCTTAAAATTCTGTTGGTTTGCTCGGGGATACCTTTCTCCACTGCCCACCCGTCCAAACTTAATGTGATTTTGATGAATGTTTCGTGGCGTCTCCGTTGAGAAATGTGTCGAAAATGCCGGTGAAAATGCATTTCTGCACCAGAGCCTGGTCCTCCGGGGCAAAACATTAGATGATCACGCCCCAGATGGAGGGGCCTCGAAGGCAGTTTTTGGGTGTAATGTGCCTGAAAAGATAATTGAATTGAATTGCCTGTCAGACACTGACCTACCACGCCCGCAATCATCCGACTGTGGTAAATTCGATAATGCCCAAGAGTATTATGATTTTTACGCTATTTCACCCATTTTGTGCGCCTCCATAGAGCATTCAAATGAGAAGTCAAATTGGTTCTTCTTTTTTTCTCCTTTACCATCTTCCACTCCATAGACTGAGGAATAAATGGTAAAGAATATGACAAGAGAGATTTCATGACTAACAATCTCCTCTCATTTGGTTTTCACTTGGTCTTTTTTGCCTATGCTCGCTTGGAGGGTTTTGTAGGAAGATATAGCTACTACAATTGATCGAGAAAGATATTCTAACAGTTGGGTTCCATTAACTGGTTAAAAAATCATTTGCAAGTCATTGTGTAGCAATTCATGTTTTTCTTAATAGATTTTACCTATTAAAAAGTGTTTAGAATTTGAAAACCGAATAACTTGACAGATGTCAAAACTACAAGAGAAAGACTTAAATGCGAAAAATAATTTTAAATGGATCTTTGACAGTAATGCAATTATTTAATAAAATTTAATGATCCTAAAATCATAAAAAAAATAATATAAATACCTAAAATATTTTAATTTTTATTTGTCTTTGCTCGCTTAGAGTTTTAATAAGAGAAGAATATTACTACAAGTGAGTGAAATTTCTTATAACTGTCAATTCACATCAATTCAAACGTTTTTCTAGTTTTGCGATGCACTCTTCTTGTATAGTTGACAAGGATTTTTCAATATAAGTCACCCCTTATGGATGTTTTATTACCAATAAGATTCTGAATAAAAAAAAATCTTAATTTTTTTTCTTATTTAGGGAACCATCTCTTGACAGACGCCAAAAAGGAAACTACACAGATTTAAAAAAAATACTGCTACAATAATTATAATATTTTTAAGGGTCATTTTATAAAATTATGGAAAGAGGATTCTTTTAGCAACTCATACACCATTGTACTATCAATAACTCTATTATAATAGCTACGTCTTCTCCGGTTTAATACCAGATGGCGCTTGGGAGAGTTAAAGCTGATTCTAGCAGGAATATTTTTCCCTTTCAATTTGAATTTATTGAAAAGTAATGCTTTTCAACAGATGCTGTCAAGGCAAAAAATACATGTATGAAAAGTATAACAATATAAAGATTTACCAAAAAGAAGTGCTAGCGTCCACCGCCGTCTTAGTGTTTGTGACCATAACCTTCAGAGCCAAATGGTGGAAATGTTATTTCTTTCATCTGCATCACTAAAAAAAATCTTTCTCACATTTTAGATCTGGACACAACGGGACTCGAAGACCTAACGGATAGATCAGGATCAGGAGAAGAAATTGAGCCTGATCTCTAGGCTGACTGTCCGGTGTGGTTGGGGTACCCATCGGGCGAGTCCCGGGTAGCGGATAGGGAATGGCTGTAATTGGTTCTTCAACTGGCTATAGTTTGTTTGGAAATAGCTACAGACACGTATCGACATCTTTACGTCTACGAGAAGTCCTTTCTCCTGGGCAAGGAAGCCTGTGCATCGGGCTTGCACCCTGATGTCACAGAATTCTGACGGAACGGATTACGGACGGATTGCACCGAAAACGACCTATGCGAGACAATGGACAAGCTGCTTCGACCACTGCTCCCGGGGTCGTAGGGCACCAGAGTAACGGAAGAGGCTCTGGAGCGACATCAAGTTTGGTCATCCTACCATGACGAAAACGACACTTTGGAATAACTACAAGGAATATCTTTTCACTCACAGGGAAGAACCAGGAACTTAAGAGCGAAGCAAAAAGGTTCCAATTAGATATAATTGGTGTTTCGTCCACTATAAGCAAAGAGATAGTGGAACTATAGATCTTGAGCCCGCGACCCCAATGGGGATAAGCGGTTGAAAATGATGACGATTATTATTAATCGTATCGAGACACTTTATTTGGTATTACAATGTAATCATTACAAAGTGCCTCGTGTTGGAAGAATCTGCTGATCGTAGATCACTGTAGCTGTAAATCGTAGATCAGGAACGCCTTCTCCGTAGTGAATGCTTCTTCCATGCTCCTGAAGGTTTGTCGGCAGAGGCGGTGAATTTTTATTACGTTATATCACAGTGAAAATGTCTTTTTCTAAACATTCAGATCTTTGCACCGGGCGGGACTCGAACTCATAGCTGTGAGAGTCGAGTCAGAGATCTCACCGCCCAAGAGCCAACGGTCTAGTCTATTGCGCCACTGAGATCCCCATGATGACGATGATCTAGGTTGACGATAATTGAGGACGCGAATGCAATTAGTCAGGTGAGAGGCTTCTCAACAAGAAAAGAAGAGTTCAGCGCCTTAGGAAAAAAGGGGAAGGAGCAGGGCATGAACTAATAGCTTTCGAATATCCTGAGCAGTGCAGTACTGATGCATTCTAAGGGTCTAAAACGGAAAAGTTAAGAGTCTTACTTAAATAAATTTCCTTTAAATTTGAATTTCGATTTAGAAGTTCTGCAATAATAGTTTTTGATCCTTTAGATCAGGAATCTGGACACTTCATGAAATCAACATTTACATCCCTTTCTTTCTAATACGTTTTGCCTTGTGTTTTGCACATGTCTATGTCACTCTCTCGCTCTCTTCTTCTTTTTCTCTTAAACGTCTCGACAAATTCAATTTAGTTTTGTTCAATTTTGATTACATAAAATTTTTCTCATCCAAAATGTGTGCTAGGGGCATCCGGATTAAACTTCTGATCTTTCTTTTCCGACATTCAAAATTCAATTCTTTAAATCAACGGAAAAATTGAGAGAATTCCGTTACTTCCTGAAATTGTTCAAATATTTCACATTGAGCATTTAGCCAAGTACGACAGGCCATATTGAAATGCTTTTCTTTCATCTGTGAGTTGATCGTCTTGAGAAAAATGAATTTGTGTGGAAAAGATTGTAATTAGAGTGAGAAAGGAGTGCGTTGTAGAGGGAGGGAAAAATAAGTGAAACAAGGAATAGAATTTGATTAATGACCTCGTGGTCAATTTACTTGTTTCTTTGACTCACAGAATTTTCCCGTTCCATCTAGAGACATTGCCACATGGAAGTTTTTCACAAATACACATAGCATGGCTTTCAGAATTTCATTTTCACCATGAAATTTTCGCCATATGCAGTCGACAACCAAAAATAGCCACCCAATGTGGGCAATAAATTAAGAATTCTCGGGAAGGATGGCGTTTTGTGACTCCTGCAATGAAAGTGTCAAGTGCGAATTTTCAAAAATATATTGCAAATGCAATATTTGACCAATTGTGGGGACTCTAAAGACAAAGATGCCAGCGGGCAGCCAAACAAAGTGACTACTAGAAGGTGCACACGTGTTCCATGTCATCGTGGAGAATAATTGAGAATTAATTGTTCTATTTGGATTTTCTCTAATGCACCAAATGAATTGCACACACTCGCTCTAAGTTGCTCAACATTCAAATTGCACTCTTGGGAAATGCAACTAGAGACACCGAAACAGCTCCACAAAAAAAAAGTGCCCCATTGCACAACGACACTTCAGCTTCAATTTTGCCTCCAAGTGCGCGTTCCACCATGAATATTCTGCGTAGCACCATTTCGGATTAAACTGTCGGATTTGAATGGGGGGGCCTTTTGCAATCGTCCAGGGCAAATGGGTTCAAATGATCTCAACAGTTGGGGGGATTGTTTCAACTGAAACAATAAACTCCAGATACCCAAGGATGACAATTAACATCGTGGACTTGAAGAGATGATTAAATTTCAACAGTGCTCAGTATTTAGGCTTTAATTGCGATGTTTTAGGCATTAATGTAATTTACGAGGTATTCTAAATGATAAACAAGGTTGAGCGATATTAATAGCAGCTCTTTTAACACTCAAAGTTGATTGCACATGCGGATATTAATTGAGGGAATTATTGTCGCGTTTTATATTTAGGCAATTTCAAGATGATTTTTATAGGCGATAATAATAATAGTAAATTATAAAAGTAATTAAAATTTTAAAAATTTATGTGAATTTTTGATTAGAAAAAAGATTCCTAAAAATAAGTTAAATTTGTTTGAGCAATAATTTTCATTTTTAAATTAATATATTAGACGAGTAGACAGAAGTAGCTCAATTTTTTTTCGTATTTTAGTGCAGATAGTTTATGATTAAATGTCTATGAAAAGTATTTTATCTAATAAATGATTATAAATATAATATACAATAATGCTCACGATTTTTTTTAAAATAAATTAATCGTGGGTTTTAATTTGAATGCACTCAAATTTAAAACATTTCCTCGTGTCTTAGCCAATTCGTCCGCTATATCCAGGCCTCCATTATGACCCCTTATGCATCCTCTTTTTCGATTATCCCCTAGGGCAATATAGGGTAACTCAGAATCATGTTTATTTTAGAATTTTTAGATTTTCTTACTGTTTCAGATGATCAAAAGGAAAAAGAAAACCACGAAGAAGTACAAGACTTTACATACGAGTGTACTTCTTCCTTGATTTTTTCTTTTGCCATCTAAAACTATTAGAAAATCTCACAGTTTCAAATTAAACATGATCCCAAATTAACCGATCTTACCTTACTGACACGTTTTGTGAACTGAGCTAGCCAATCCTTCAGATAAATTCCATTAGATAGGCCAGTTTCAATTTTGGAAGGTCAGTCCAGTCTAGCACAACTTTATCAAGTAGCGCTCGTCTGGTGTTATAAAGGCTGGGATCTGGGACAGTCACATACGTAATATAGGACTGTTTCCTCAGCGTTGTTACGATCTCTACACGTCGTGCTATACTCAACATCCAGTCTGTTGAATGTCTGGTGAGAAGATCAGCAAACTGCCACGCTAGCAGTTGCTACTCACCTAGTACTGCGTCCATTTCCTGTCCAAAAGTGACCCTTGGTATTGTGCGAGTTAGTCCTCCTTGGTCATGGTTTTCTTCACTTGGGAAACACTTCCAAGGCAGGCTCGGGACCAACGGAATTCTGTATTCGCTCCTACCATTGCGAGCCGATCGGCTGGCCTCTTTGTTATCCGCAATGCCACGGTGCCCAGACACCCAATATAGACCGCTCTGACAGGTAAGTGAGACCGCTTTTAACTTTTCCCGGCACTCGAGCACCAGCAAAGGCGGGATTTGTTTTCCTGATATGGTAAGTGAAGCAACTCTGCTGCCAGAGAATATGTTTACTTTTCTCCCCAATTAGATTTTCTGTGACTAGAAGAAACCCAATTAGATTTTCTGTGACTTCAGCCTGGAACGCAGTATTATACCGGCTCTACTCGTGAGCTGTCGGCAAAGAGCGCCAATGTATCGGGTTCATTGATGTCCCGTTGCCCGGTCTCTGCAATCAGCTCCGGTGTGTAATAGAACTTTTAGATTCCTTTGAGGTAGTCATTCCTCAATGTGGAAATCATCTTACATTAGGAGGTTTGAAGCGCCTTCTTATCAATTCATCCATGATTCTAACATGTCCTACTGGGTGGTACCCGACCTTCCACGTTCCTGCTGAATGCAGACTTAGTGTTGCCATACATCGCTTCAGCCTTTGTTAAGAGTAAGTGGAGACAAGCTTAACAAGACCTCCAGCATACCTCTGATACAGGCGGAAGTAGCCAATATCCCGAAAGGGCCAAAATCCCTAAAGCCAAAATCCCGATAGCCAAAATCCAAAAAACCAAAATTCCAAAAGCCAAAATCCCGAAAGATCAAAATCCAGAAAAGGATAAAATTATTTGAAGGATAAAGCGTAGAATAATTTCCCAAACTATAGAAAATTTCCCTTGCTTCCAGCAAGCGTGGGTGCAATCGTGGGAGTAGTTATGACACTTTTAAAAATTCGGGATTCTGGGTAATCCGGTAATTTGGCTTTCGGAATTTTGGCGTTCGGGATTTTGGTTTACGGGATTTTGGCTTTCGAGATTTTGACCGGTACCTTAATACAGGCTATTATCTGAATGAAACTCCTGTAATGCCAGAGCCGAATTTGTATATTCGAGTCTTAGTCCCATACCGGCTCCATATGAGAATAGTGTCCTCACTGTGCCTTGGCACGTCCATAATGTGATTTTCGGTGATAGACCCCAAACTCAGCCGAGTAAACGTCGACATGAGAAGAACAATCTACTGGCCGATATGATAGGATCCGTCTGAGTCCTTGGTCAAATAGAACACCAAGGTATTTTACTTCCTTCATCAAGGTAAGTTCTGTCCGAAAGATCCGAATGAATTAGGGTGCCCTATACCTCCTGTACCCCTTCAGCTTGTACCTCTTGGTGAAAACAGTGAAAGCAATCTTTCCGGGATTGGGGCAGAATCACATTGACAGTAAAATGCTCACCGTATTTCGTTAATTTACGCATTTTCATTGCAATTCTTACGCATATTTTCCATTACCGTATTACCTTATCTCATATTCGTTGGCATTAGTTGAAAATAATATAAGAAAATTGAAGGAATAAAACGAAAAGGCGATAAACGGTGAGCAACAAAAACTGTACGGGAAATTTCTCTTACAGTTTTTTTGTTCATCGTTTACCGCATTTTCGTTTTATTTCTTCAATTTTTTATAATATTTTCACATAGTGTCACCGAGTATGAGATAAGGTAATACGGTATTGGAAAATTTGTGTAAGAATTGCAATGAAAATACGTAAATTAACGAAATACGGTGAGGCTACGGCGAGTATTTTATTGTCAATGTGAATCTGCCCTTAACATTGAGACGTATTGAAAAAACGTATTGATTTTGGATAAATAAAAACATAAACTACAATGTGTATTTTTGACAATTTTTTATCTTTTTACTATTCTTACCTTGAACACTTTATAGCTTGAGTTTAATTATTTTCAATTCACGTTTTTATTATTTTTTTGCAAACATTAAAGTTAAAAGGTCATTTTCAGAAGTTTAATAACCTGCGGTATCTACCATTTTTGAATTTTTATTATACAATAAAATTTAAATTCTAAATAATATTCCCACTAATTTGTAAATAATAAAAGGTAAGCTCGAGGATCCAAATAGATATAGACTGATTCTTGAGAATATTTAGACTGTAAAGTTTGGCAGTAAAGGATTAGGTTAAGGAAACTTATGCAAAGGACATCTTACCGAAGATCCTAGACCCTCATTGTATGAAAGCTTGGGACAAATTTGTACTGACAAATTTTAGAGGTTAAATATTCTCAAGGATCAGCCTGAGTCTATTTGTGATCTAAAGATTAATGCACGTTACTTGTTTCGGCCCAAAAACCATTATCAAGATTTCAAAATTTTAATTAAAATTCTTAATATATTTTTAATAATCTATAATTAACAAGCAAAAATTAATTTGATCACAGTTTTCGGCACTACCTATTCTTTGGATTCAAACAAAAATTTCTATTTTTGGGTATTGTTCCAAAAATAATCCAGAAAGAAGATAAATTTCACTATTCTACTCGATTAAGAGTAAATATTTAAATTAAATGATAGTAATATCCAACTCTCAACGCTCAAAATAAATTATTGCAAACAAAAGCTCAATTTTAGTCAGAATTCCATTGTTTGTGCAAGAAAGCACTCAATTTTGCTGAAAACTGAATGTTTCCTGAAATTAACTTCAACTTCTCTTGCTACTTTTTTTCTCTTCCATCTCAGAATTTTTCTGAAGCATTTTTCAAATGAATCCTTTTGGTATTTTTCTGGCAATTTTCCATCTACTCTATCTCTGTCTTCTTAGACAATTTTATTATTAGTCATGAGGCGGATAGATGAAAGTAAAATCAGGCAAAAGGAAGTTACCAATAGAGATTTATCGCGATAAGCCAATATTTTCTATCTTTTGCCAAAGTCAAGACTTTTGAGAGATTTCTTAGAACTCTTCTTCGTTCTTTCTTTAGTTTTTTTTTCGAGAGAAAATCTTATTTTTCCCATTGGGCTGTTTTTCCTCAGAACCCCATAGACATTTCATTGAGGTAATTGCACGTGAAATTTCACGCTGAGAATTTTCCTATGAGACTTTGCCACGAGCTTTCCAAGAAATCCCCCCGAAGGAACTATGCCTTTGGTGATTAATGCAAGAATTGCAAAATGTTGCATCTTGGAAAAGTCAATGAATTTCATTGCAATTTTTCACACATGCACTGCTGATGCACGAGATTTGGTTGTCTTTTGTGACCAGCTGTGTGACTTCTCAAATGATACAAAAAGCCTCACCAATTTATTTAATTTTATTTCCACACACAAAACTACTTTTTATTCTCATTTGACAGAGTTGAGAGATTTTTTCTACCATACTTTTTTCTAGATGATAATTGGGAATTAATTAATGTGGATAATTTTTTGATCAATTAATCAACTGCCTGCGAAATTGCAATCATTTATGTCGAGGGTGATTTGTGTTGTGCTATTAAATAAATTGTTTTGGCTATCATCCAGAAAAGTAATTTATTTCTTAGAAGACGCATTGAATTCATGAAAGAAGATTGATCAGTATTTTATGGTATTTTGAAAATAAATTTCCTCCGAAATGTGAAAACTAGTTTCTGGGAAAATAAATTGGACAAAGTGAAATGCTTTTTCCTACAGTTTATTTGGATAATTAATCAATTTTATGGTTGAATCAATTCCAATTTTATTTTATTTTTTTTAATTGATTTTTAATGACTTAGTCTTATTTGGAATTTTTTTTGTGTTTACGTACTGAAACTGATGTTTTGAAATGGCTCCGTTCAGTAATAACCTTTCGAAGAGACAAAGCCACTCCAAAGCCAAGCCAAACCTATTCGAAAATCTACCAGAAGCCTAAAGTGCAAGTTCATGTACTCGCCGCTTTAGCGCTGATTGTTCTGCAATTTCGAATTTCGATATTCTTGACACTTCAATCGTCAACAATATCAACAGCAGTGTGCAAAAGTTTGCTGCAAAAAGTGAATTTTGTGTAGTTTTGTGGAATTTCAGGATGGCAGAACGTTTTAATTGCAATTTTATTAAGATAGATGTCCATTTTATGAACTTACTCACTTTTGTGTAACTCGTCGGTTTAAACGTTCGAACTTCCAACGGGTTTTTAGGTAAGTTCTTTCTGATACACCTTCGAATCGGCAAAGGAAAAACCTCAACCGGAGAGAGTTCTCAAATCGGGAAGGTTATTACTGAACGAGAGGAATACTTCACACGTTTAATTGCCTAAAATTTTGCACTGGTTTTTCCGGTCTTTTTCCTTAACCTTTAAACTGAAAGGTATTAAAACTTCACAATAAACTGTAATATAGAAACTATAAATTTCTCTAAATTTTATATATTCTTAAACTCAATCACGAGATTTTTTTAAACTTTAAATCCAAAAATTTTGAAATAAGAAAGCTTTATTATTTTTTGTCTCAAAATAAGAATATCGCTGATTTTACCAATATAAATATTGATTGTAAATATATAAGTTTCTTCCGGTGTTCGTCAGAGGATTGTCTTCTTAGCAAAACCAAAAAGACTCAATTTTCTCCAAAGCTTTCAACCCTCGGTATGGGTCTTCTGGGTCTTCCTTAGTGGGCTGAGAAAGTTTTATTATTTTATATAATTTTCTCTTGGAAAATTTCAAAAGCCTTTCCTACTTACTCAATTTAAATCTTTTAAATGATTTAAAATCGTCTTTCGTCCTATTAACACTACATATAGCCACTAAAAACTTTGCATTTGCAAATCTTCTATTACTGTATTACTTTATCTCATACTCGGTGGTACTAGGTGAAAATAATATAACAAAATTGAAGAAATCAAACGAAAATTCGATAAACGATGAGCAAAAAAACTGCACGAGGAATTAATCGTAAAGTTTTTGTTGCTCACCTTTTATCCAATTTTCGTTTTATTTCTTCAATTTTCCTATATTATTTTCACTTGTGCCATCGAGTATGAGATAAGGTAATACGGTAATGGAAAATTTGCGTAAGAATTACAATGGAAATACGTAAATTAACGAAATACGGTGAGCATTTTACTGTCAATGTGATTCTGCTCTAAAATTGCTGACCAGGAAGTTGTTTAAAGTCGGACTTTACGATCGTTTCATCATCCATCAGAATGCAACTTTAAAAACCCCTTACAAGTTTGTCATTCAACCTTCGGGTCCAAGTTTTGGCAACTTAGCATTACTCATCACTACGGTAGGCTGCTGGTTGGGCTTTGTAAGTAAGCAAACCATTTCTCTCCTTAATCTTCTGTACCAGGCTGGATGAGATACCCATTTTTTGGCCAATTTTTTGGGAGCACTTTGAACTTGCACAAAAAAAAATCCTAAAATTTCCCTGTTGTTCCTCAGTAGGAGTAGATGAGTGTAGGAAGACAAATTTAAGAGACAAAGAATCACGGTTTTGACCACTGAAGAAGGCGCACTGTAGCGTCAAAAGCTTTGGCGGAAAAACATTGTTGTTTGGTCTCTAAAAGGATCAGCATTCCCGATGCACCCGGAAGGAGGTCATCTCCCTATTGCGTAATATTTTATAGTGTTCGTTGAAATAATACAAGAACTACGAACATTTTTTTTTTAAGTCGCGGTGCGATATCTGCAAAATGTTTACAAGGAAAATTGAAAAATAGCTTCAGTTTTTATTAGGCTTGAAGGGCCCCTGTTTAAAAATTACATTACTGAAAATTTTCATTTTAAAAATATACTTCAGTCGAGGTAAAATTCCCTATAAATAGCCCAATTGAATGCTCAGTTTGATGAGTTTCACACGACTATTCCTCAAGGCTGCATTCTGGATCCAACGCTATTTTGTCTCTTCATCAATGGACCTCCTGCAGGTGCTTAAATTTTGTGGTCATCATTTGTATGCAGATGATCTTCAGATCTATTGTTACAGTGATCGCGGTGGTCCAACTCACTCTCCCTATATACATATACATTTGAGGCTGTGAATGAAGATATTAAGAGGCTTTCTATTTGGTCCTCGAACAATGATCTGGGTCTAAATCCTTGGAAGACTAGACTTTAGGCGTGCATACGAGACGTAAGCAAAGTAAGTAATGATCTCTAATGAAGTGGTTCCACTCTTCTCGGGTTAATGTTCTGAAAGTTGTCCTTAATGAGAGTCACCTGGTCAGATCATGTGACTGATTGCCCTAAGGTCTTATGTCTTATTTACATTGTGCATTTTCAATGTCTTGAACTTCTTTAGGAGGCGCTATTTTCCCGATTTTTTTAGACCGGTAGCGGACCCTTATAGACTAGTGAAAGTAAAAGAGATCACTAGTGTCTCTTGAAATTTTGTATGCATATTTATCACGTTAGATTATGTTTTATCACGAATTTATTAGTGATACCATATTTCTCTTATTTGAGCGAACACCAAAGATGACTTTATCACTGTTTTTGCTCGTTTACTCAGGAGGTTAATAAGTGTCAAAACAGGGACACTTTCAAAGGATCCTCGGTGGTCCTTTCATCTTTATCAGTTGGATCAATTATACCCTTTTACTTTTACCAGTGTATCCTGCGGAGCTTGTAGTTTGTGGATTTTCTGCCAGGTCGTTCAATGTGTTGCAATTTTTGTATGGTGTTATTCTTTGGAATTCTCTTCCTGATGAGCGAATTAGGGGACTTATCTTAAGTCATGTGGCTTCCACTAATTCCTCAAAATCTACAACACAATTATAAGTAATTAAGGTAAACTGTTGTACAGAGTATAGGCTGTTCTATTTTTTTTAGTAATAAATATTGAAATAGATGTAAAGACCCAGTGAGCACCAAATGCTAACCGATTTTAATTCAGCTGAAAACATATGTATTTTTAGTTTCTTCGTTAGCACTTTTTGTTCGAGAACTGCTGACCGGTCAGCATATTTTTGCTGACCGATTAAATTAAAAATCGTAAATAAATAAATTTAAATTAAAAATCTTTAATCTATCAATGACCAGTTGGACAACTCTTGTATGAGTACCACTGGGTCGTATTGCTTCACAGCCGCATTGGCATACGCTAAAAGTGCGCTGAGTATGTTTCTGAGTCGCGATCTTTGGCGAGAGGAGCAAATCTGCGCGCGCTGAGGTATTTGTGAGGCAAAACCAGCTCAGCTGTTTGATCAAGGTCAGTTTGTTGCTACTGGGTACATAATGTGCACAACATACATCCAATTTATGTAGTCGTCATGTGTACATATACATAATTAAATGCTGCAAATGCGAGCTTTGCTACACGGACCCACAGGCGACCGGCGAGCGCGGGAAAAAAAGTATTTAAACAGATTTTATTTATGGTCGGTGCTGGCGCAGTCTGACGAGGAAATAAATATTAATTAATTTATTTGTGTCGAACGAGAAAACAAGAAAGTGTTTTATCGCACTCATGCGTAGCAAAGTACACCACATGGGTACACCCAACTTGGACTTCTCCAACAACTTCTCATGATGAGTGGTCCAAGAACCAGTTCACATGGCGCTCCAAGATGCTGCAATTTTCAAGAAGCACCGACAAGATTGTTTTTAGGTAAGGTTAAACATGAGATTAATAGATAATTGCCTGTATTATTTGCTCTAATGACATTTCCATGTGGTTTTCTTATTGATTTTCTTGTGGGAAAATTGTGACAGGGATGGAGTGAGAGAACCACAGAATTCTTGTATACAAGTGAAAATTTCTAGGAAAATCCCACATAATTTTTAGAATTGCAAATATAGCTCGGTATATCATATGTTTTTGCGAGTAGGTGTCTAAAATATTGCTCTAAGACTTCCTCATTATTCAATGCGAGAATTCAGCCGGAGAAATATTACTGATTCAGCAATGATTCGATGTTTAAATGACAATTAAATGAACTATTTCAGAGAAAGGTGCCATAAAGTGCAACTTTATGACCAATTATAATGTTTCTTTGAATTTGTAGAGAAGAAAGTTAATCCCATGTAACAAAATATAGGGAAATCACGTAATTTAGATATTAGGAAATAGCAAAAGTTTTGTTATTAATTTTAAAAGAAAATAGAATTATGGATTAGCAATTAGATTTGCGTAAATAGTCATAACATAAATTTTATCACAAGATATGGGAGAGAAATATGATCCAATCTACCGCCTGATGGTGTTATTAAAAATTGAAAATCATAAATAGTAATATTTAATTTTTTATTATTATTTTACAACTTAATATGCGCTTTTAATCATAAAAATTACTTAATTAGAGAAATATTATCTAGAGAAACGACATCGAAAAATGCTTTTAATAAACTTAATTTACTGAGTAAATAAAATTGTATCGTTACAGAATTAGGTAAAAATTCCGTAAGATTTACGTTAGTAAAGTTACCTCGCGAAAAACCTATGGTTTCTTTACAAAGAACTTTCCTTTATTTATTTTATTTCTTAGATTTTTTTTAGATAATTTATTAGACAGAATTGTAATACTGTAGAGTAGAAGCTTAAAACCGATCTATAAATCGGTTCAAATCGGTTGAAAAACGGTAAACATGAAGAAGTTTTGAGAACTTTGCTATCTTTTCAAAACTCTGAGCAAACTAATGCCTATAAATTGGGTCACTAAAGAACTTCGAAAAAAACATTTTGTCAAAAATACTTTAGTCCCAATTACCGTTGACCGATTATGAACTGATATGAACCGATTCGTAAATTACTCAAAAATCAAAGAACAATTCTAAGAGCAATAAAATTTATCTTCAGACAAAAATTAATTATCGGTTCATAACCGGTTTAGAATTGTATTATAAAGCAATCAAAACATTAATAATAATAATAATAATAATGTTGGCGCAACATTCCATGAAAGAACAAAGCCTTCCCGCAACGGGATATAGATATGCATTATTTTTTTTCTTGTACGGGATGAGGTTGTCAGTCCCATGCCACGTGAAATCAAGTGCAGTGAAGCTCACTGGACGCAATTCGAACACCTTTAACGCCAGAAAAATTCCTGGTGACCTAAAGGGGATTCGAACCCGAGACACTTGCATAATAGAGCGAGTGCTCTACCACTGAGTGCCCAATTAATCAAAACATTGCCCAAAAAAAACTTTAGGAATAATATAATTGAATTTTGGATAAAAATTAGTTATCGGTTATGAATCGGTTTATGACAGATTCATAACCAGTAATTGGCAGGCTGGATGGAATTCGCTCAAACTTGTCAGGAATTCTAAGACAAGTTCCAAAACCTTTCTAACGATTCTGAACATGATACCATTCAGTTGTGAAATGCGCTTTCTAGAGCCTTTAAACCTTTGACCTTGAAAAACGGTTATTAGGAAGGAAACGATGGTATTTTCGTAAATAGATGAAATGTTCGGTTTTTTCGCGTTTTCGAGCGTTTTCAAGCAAACCCTTAGATGGTAAGCTAAGGAATTGGGAAAAATGGGAGGAATATATGTAACAACATGTAAAGACACATGTTGGTAATAAAATACAATACATTGCAATATTAATGGTCTCAGGATCAACTTATGGGCGGATGGGTTCCCCGAACATCCCAAGTCTCTATCTCTAACCGGTTATTCTCTAAGCGGTAACGGCAGTATAAACAGAGAGACGGACAGACGGACAAACAGAGTCTAATGGGTCATTTGTCCTTAATAATTCAGAAGTGAGTCAAAGTTCTCCAAAAATCTTGAATTTTAAGAAATTAGAAAAATTAAAGCCATATGGCTATGCCCCTAAGCCTTATACGGTCTTCATTATTAAGCCCAGTTTCCAAAGGTTTCAATATCCTAAAAATAACAGGCAATTTCAGTGTCGTTGTTCTTTAACTTAATTGACCATTTATCTTTAATATAAAATCCTTAGTCAAAAATTTTCTTTAAAAAAAATTTTGATTGACATGAATTTAAAGAAGTTAAGCCATACGACTAAGATAGGTCTGAAGCCCGTATGAGCTGTAAGCCCGTAAGCTCTGTAATACAGGCTTCAGACTGCAAGTTCCCAAAGGTCTCAAAAATCTTAATAACAAGCAATTTTATTGCTTTTTAAAAATCTAAATTGTAGGTGGTGATTATGAAGAGTTACAAAATTAGGTTAAAATTAAATTGCCATACAGCTGATTAGATTAGCTTGGCAATCTTGTTCTCTCATTTTGACTGGCCTAGCCCCAATGAAATGTTAAACATATTGTAAAACCGATACATACAACCAGAGAAGGGACATTTTCATCGTTTAATCCTGGAGGTTGGAATCAACGCTAAGACAGCTGTGGACGCATGGGGTGGAAAAGGCCAAGAATGAGATGAAATAAATTCAATTCATATAAATTAATCATTTGCTCTTAATATTCAATCCTAAAGAACAATCTTTTAAAAACTCATGTTTGATGAGGAATTAGAAGAGTTAAGTTAGATGGCTAAGCTTAATTTATCCATCTACCTATCCAACGCAGGCTTCAGACCTAAGGTTTAGCCCTGTTCCCGATGATCTCGAAATTCAAAATAGCAACCAAGTTTATTGGTTTTTCAAAATTTAATGGATCGCTTGCTTATATTGTCCAGTCTTAAGTGATGATTTTCCAAAAAATCTTGAATGATAAGAAATTAGAGAGGATAAGCCATATGGCTAAGCCTTAGATCTGCAGCCCGTGTAACATTTGCTATAAATTAATTTATTATCCAAGATAGAATTATTGTCCTGGGACTTGGGAAATCTTATTATCCCCTTCCCAAGTGCCAGAAAATGGAGCTCGATGCTCCTCTCTTCATGGCTTTCCCAAGACAGCCCCCCTCTCACCATGAACACCCTATTGCGGTACCTTTATGTAAAGGGAAAGTGACTCACGACTTTCAAATTATGACCGTTGTAATGTTGATAGAGCAATTGACTTCTATAGTATATTGTCTAAAATTTGAAATTAATTGATCTATTCCATCCTACCTTATCCATGTAATTTTAAAATGTTAATAAATATTCAACATCAAAGACTATGTTGACAGTAATTAGTTTATCTAGCAGGTAGTTTAATTTACTTAATTATATTATGTATTCTTCTTTTAGTAAGTCCAGTGAGAATAGATTTAAGTGTTCATTACACCACTAACTTACTAATTTTCTCAATATACAATAGAAATCCTATTGTAATTAATAAATTCATTTAGAAATTTTAGTAAAATATTTTTGTAAGGTTTGTCGTAACTGAGGACACATTGGTGCTGCATGTAATCTGAATAAACCTTGCGTAAGATGCACAGCATCGTGTCATCAATCGCTTAGATGCCCTTCGAAATGGACAGGTAAAGTGATGAAATTCTTTCTTTTTACATGAAATTAAAAACATTTGGAGGTGTGTTATTAATTTTTCTACTCAGAAATAAACCCTGAATTCAAAGGTAATCATTCATTCGGTATCTTTTCGAGTGAAATTTTAACAAAACATTGTTAAAAGTAGAAATGGTATATGAGGAATATTAATAGAAAGCATCTCTATCTCTTGAGCTTAACAGTTCATCTGGCTTGATCACATAAATTTTGCCCAGAAAAGTACCTTGTAAGATTAGTGTCCATGTGAATTGAAGAAAATTCATGAGAGTTGAAGCACTTTTTTTCCCGAGAAATTAAAATGAGCCATAAAATAGTGAAATTGCAGAGATGAAAATTTCCTCTATGGGAGCTAAAAGATGAAAATTATAAATTGGTAAGATAGTGACTCTTGCTGATGTTTTATATAATATTCCCTATTACAGTGTTTTTTTTCTCCTTCTGTTTAAGTCTCTCCTTTTCCATCCAATTCTCGTCGGTATTTATTTTAAAACTTGCATACATTCACGGGTGTGAAGAGTGAATTCCAACTGTGCCTCGAGATTTATGTTTATTATATCAACGAAAATACGATTTTAATATTCATATCACGTTTTAATTCGAAATGGCACTTCATACACATAAATTAAATCTTTCGCATACACTGTGGAATTGTACACATAAAGCGCATTGGGTGTCACAGTAAATTCATGAAATCTTTTGCCTTCTCTCTCACACATTACACCGTCTTAACACTAAATATTCTTTTTTCCTCCAAGATCTCCCCATTCATGCAAAATTCCCAACCATTTTAAAAATTAATAATGTATTCATTAGTCAGTAGAAAGTGGAGCATTAATTATTTTTACACAAGTTTCACCTATCTCCTATCCTTCAATTTCTTTTTCTGACCATAAACCCTTTCCTCAGCAGAAGTAAATTTTAAGCAGAATTTAACTCTGCTGCAATATTCACGGAAATCGGATTAGTTTTCCATGTGAAAAATGTAGTGCAAATTCTAGTTAAATATTCAAAATTTCCCTGCAACTTAAAGCTCTTGCAGAGCTCTTAAAGCTCGGCCAGAACTCAGGAAGAACAGGAGGATGGTTCATGTTTGATAAATTCTTCAAGAATGGCACGTGACGGAGGAAATTTCGCGAGAAAATGTGTCTAATTTTCAATTTTCCAAACCCTTCATTTTGGTTGGAGAAGATGATGGAATTTGTGAAGTTTCTGTTGAAAAATTTTCCTGAGGAATGAATTCTGCGGTTTTTGTGGTAGAACCTTCAGTTAGAGTTTTTCACGGAAATCAACTTAAATTCTAGATGGATTACACGAAAAGGATAATTCACTTCTTAGTTTTCTTCACACAAAATATATTAAATAAAGATTTTTCTTAGGAAACAGACATGCAACTCTTCTAATTGTTTCTTCTTACTTAGTACCTACTCTTAATCATGTGGGCTATCTTTAGTAAATAATCATCAACTATTTGTTTTTATTAATTTAATAAATAAGGGAACAGGGGAGTGAATAAGTATGGCCAGCAAGTGAACCTTGAGAGGCAGATCGCGTGTTCAGTCTCCACGATCTCACTGATGGTACCAAAAGTGAACCGTGAGTGGTGGTCCTGTTGGGTCCCGGTCGAAATCCCGAAAGCCAAAATCCCGAATTCTTAAAAGTGTCACAGCTACTCCCACGATTGCATCCGCGCTTTCTGGAGGCAAAGATGAGAAAAAAGAGAACAAAGACCGTGAAATAGAATAAAAACATCATTAAGAAGAAAAGGAACAGCTTTTCTTCCTTTTGAATCTCTAAAACAGTGAAAAAATCTCAAATATTCTAAATTGTAAATGGTTCCAAATTACCTCATTTTACCCTAATATCTACACTGGTAAAAATAAAAGGATCAAATTGATCCAAATTTGATTCTTTGCAGAGAATGGATCAAATTTCAAACCCTGAATACACATTTATCATAAGACATGTTAATTTGATCCATTCTTTGCAAAACGATCAAATTTGGATCAATTTGATCCTTTTATTTTTACTAGTGTACCGGTCTATATTTAAAACAATAAATTTTGTGATTTTACTAAGAATTAAAGAGGGTGGTGTAATTTGGCTTACTTTATACTTTAAAGAGATGGCAAAGCGTCCCAGCTTTGCGGACGGCTCGAACTTACGAGATAGAGCTCTCTGTGAATTAGTTTTTCGCATAATATTTTGGTGTTTTCTGGTAGAGAGTAAATAGATTCATAAACTTCATAAATCACAAAAGCATTTGAAAATCAAAAAATCGGTACTTAACTGATTCATTACAGATGAAGACCGATGCAGCCGGGTTCAAAATCTCAATTCCTTTCCAAAAAATCGAAATTTAACTAAATCGGTTGAAAAATGGGTTCTCCAAAGTGGCAGACATTTAACTTTCTATAATGCAAAATGGCGAATTTTCCGGTCATAGGTATGTTTGACCGAAATGTTCGCCTGGACTACCTCTAAAACATATCCGAAAATCATTGAAAAACTTGGATCAATTTTGAGAAAACCTGAAAACATGGTTTATAGGTGATGAAGGGGGGATAAGGGAAAATGGGGAAAAACGTCTAGAGATATTGTTTTTTTATTGAGGGTCTTCGAAGACAGGAAGTCGATATCTTTTACAGCTTGACCTCTAGCTCGGCAACAAACTTAAGGTCAAGTAAAAAAATTATTCAAAATCGGAAAGTAACCGGTTCATTACCGATGAAGACCAATATAGCCGGGTTCGAAATTTCAATACCTTTCCAAAAAATCCAAATTTAACCAAATCAATTGAAAACTGTGCCCTCTATAATGCAGTTTTAATAGAGCATAATGCACTATTAAAACCGATAGCATATTAGGACCTTTAATATAATATAGATGCCAAGATGGAGGCAATGGAACCAAATAGCCATTTCTGGCTAGGTATCTTTACCCTCGTGAAACTTCTTATTCGAAGGATTGAACCGTTGTACACTTGAGTGAGATGAGACTGATATATCTATCTAATGCCCTAGACACACTTGCGACTTAACACTAAATCTACCGACTATTTATGGTCGTTTTTACTAGCGCTCTCGGTCAAATGACTGACCGTGGTAGGTAGGATACTCAAAACATTTTTATCGGAAGAGGAAAATATTAAAAGTTAACTCTCTAACAGTGTTTTCTTTAATATGCAAGAAACAGTTCTAAAACAGTGTTTTCTAGGATAATTATGATCCAATAAAGTCGAGAAAACCATCCATTCATCATTATCTCTTTAAGTTTAGGCGCTAGGTAAGAAAATATAAAAATTTTTTGAAACTCTTTTTGCTTCTAAACTTCACATTTTTACTTTTTTTTCAATTTTTTTAAATAAAATATACAGAATGACATATTAGGTGAGATTCTTAACAATCTCACCTACTATAATCCTAACAAAATTTCATGTCGTCCGATCGCGCTCAAACTTGGCCAAAATGTGTTTCGCCACTTCCTGATCACGAATATATGGGGGGCTAAGTTACGTTCCCGGCCGGCCGGCCGGCCGTCCGGCCGCTCTTTGGAGCTTAATAGCTCCTAAACTAAAAAAGATATCGACTTGCGGTTTTCGGCAAAGGTTATATATCGGGTGAAAATTGCAACATGGTGCATAGACCCCCCACCCCCCACCCCTCCTTCCGCCATTTTGAAGACCCCCCTTTTTTTGTTTTCTCAATAGCTCCGCCCCTATGGCATTCAGCGGGCTCAAATTTTAGTATGTTATAGCTGGGCCTTAGAGCTTTCCATCAGTACTAAACTTAAGGTCCCCCGACCACCCTGACCCGAGCTATAAGGGTCCAAAAAAAATTTCTTAAAATGGCCATAACTCCGGTTCTAATTGTCAGAATTTAAAAAGTGAGGGCTTTTTGGAAAGCTCTCGTGAAATGCCACTTCCCCTTCTAACATCGCAAGTTCATAAAACCACCGCTAGGGGCGCTATTATTAAAAAGAAAATTTTTAAATCTTAAAAGTTAAATAACTCAAAAATTCCTTATGCAATCGGGCTGAAATTTTAGTATGTTGTAGCCGTTGATTATACCTATCAAACAAAAAAAACCTTAAGTCGATCCATAACCCCTGACCCGAGCTATAAGGGGTCAAAGTTCGAACATTGACCGGCCTCTATCTCCGGTTCTAATTAACATAGCGACCTAAATTTTACCTTTTTGGTTTCGTCTCGATGAACACTTTCAGATGGAAGTTCAAAAAGTCACCACAGGTGGCGCTGTGATAGCGTCAAAATTCAGCGACATTCAAAGTCACTTTTCTCAAAAACGGCATTGAGCAAGTTAATGAAATTTTAGTATGTTGTAGTCCAGTCTAGGACGTTTCCAAAATGGTGCGTATGTGCGCTGTGGTTTCAATAGAACCGGAGATATGAGGGGTCAAAGTTCACGAAATTCAAAAAATCATATCTCCGGTTCTATGTGACCGATTTTGATGAATGAGGGCTTAAACGAAAGATCTCACCAAATGCTACAACTTTCTAGAATATTTGAACTTCGTGGGACCAACAACAGGGGCGCCACAGTCGAAAAACCAATTTCAATATCACATAACCTCAATTATCTCGACTGTCACTGAACCGATTTTGATGATTACTTCAACATAATTGTAGAGCACATTTGTCTCTACATTTCGTCCATACATTATTTTCCACTCAGACTACGCTATCACTCCGATTTTGCCGTTTAAGTGTGAAAAAATTGATTTTTCCCATAATAACGCTTTGAAATCACTCAGATGCCAATTTGACTGCCTCTACTCCACCGAGACACTTAAAATAGGGTTTTAAATGGAAAGTCCCACAAAAGACAACAATTCTTTGATATAGTTGAAGTTCAACAAATGACTACTTGGGCACTCTGGATGAAAAAACGAGTTAAGAAACAAAAAACCTCGATTATCTTGGCTTCTGAGTAATCGATGAGATCATGTTCTATGGAAAAATTATAGAGAACATTCTGGTCTACATTTCACCCATATAACACTTTTCAGTCAGTTCATCCAAATCCTTGATATTTTTGTTTAAATACAAAATTTGTATAATTTCACGAATTTGATTCAAGATAACTGAATGGCGTCTCCCAACTTCAGCTCTAAATCGAATTTGCATGCACTCCGAGTTAGCTCACGTTAAGAATCTCACCTACATAAGCCGGTTAGGATTATCTGTCCCTTTATTTATTTTATTTATTTATTTATACACTGGACTTTTGAGACACAAATCTCTTGAAAGCAAAGTATGGTAGAATAAGAAGAAGAGAGTAACAACAAGCGTCCACCGCCGTCTTAGCGTTGGTGACCAACCTCCAGAGCAAAACGGTGGAAAAGCTCTTTCACAGGTTGTGTAAGCCAGGAGCAACACATTAAGTAAAAAATTCAGTAAAAAATAAATATATTTTAGTCAGATAACTTTAAATCGGTATTCTAATGGAAATTGGAAATGTGTTTTTTGTACAAATATTAGGTGAGATTCTTAACAATCTCACCTACTATAATCCTAACAAAATTTCATGTCGTCCGATCGACCTCAAACTTGGCCAAAATGTGTTTCGCCACTTCCTGATCACGAATATATATGTGGCTATTTTAGGTTCCCGGCCGGCCGGCCGGCCGGCCGCTCTTTGGAGCTTAATAGCTCCTAAACTAAAAACGATATCGACTTGCGGTTTTCGGCAAAGGTTATATATCGGGTGAAAATTGCAACTTGGTGCATTGACCCCCCCACCCCCCACCCCTCCTTCCGCCATTTTGAAGACCCCCCTTTTTTTGTTTTCTCAATAGCTCCGCCCCTATGGCATCGAGCAGGCTCAAATTTTAGTATGTTATAGCTGGGCCTTAGAGCTTTCCATCAATACCAAACTTAAGGTCCCCCGACCCCCCTGACCCGAGCTATAAGGGTCCAAAAAAAATTTCTTAAAATGGCCATAACTCCGGTTCTAATTGTCAGAATTTAAAAAGTGAGGGCTTTTTGGAAAGCTCTCGTGAAATGCTACTTCCCTTTCTAACATCGCAAGTTCATAAAACCACCGCTAGGGGCGCTATTATTAAAAAGAAAATTTTTAAATCTTATAAGTTAAATAACTCAAAAATTCCATTGTGCATCGGGCTGAAATTTTAGTATGTTGTAGCCCTTGATTATACCTATCAAACAAAAAAAAACCTTAAGTCGATCCATAACCCCTGACCCGAGCTATAAGGGGTCAAAGTTCAAACATTGACCGGCCTCTATCTCCAGTTCTAATTAACATATCGACATAAATTTTACCTTTTTGGTTTCGTCTCGATGAGCACTTTCAGATGGAAGTTCAAAAAGTCACCACAGGTGGCGCTGTGATAGCGTCAAAATTCATCGAAATTCAAAGTCACTTTTCTCAAAAACGGCATTGTGCAAGTTAATGAAATTTTAGTATGTTGTAGTCCAGTCTAGGACGTTTCCAAAATGGTGCGTATGCGCGCTGTGGTTTCAATAGAACCGGAGATATGAGGGGTCAAAGTTCACGAAATTCAAAAAATCATATCTCCGGTTCTATGTGACCGATTTTGATGAATGAGGGCTTAAACGAAAGATCTCACCAAATGCTACAACTTTCTAGAATATTTGAACTTCGTGGGACCAACACCAAGGGCGCCACAGTCGAAAAACCAATTTCAATATCACATAACCTCAATTATCTCGACTGTCGCTGAACCGATTTTGATGATTACTTTGACATAATTGTAGAGGACATTTGTCTCTACATTTCGTCCATACATCATTTTCCGGTCAGACTACGCTATCACTCCGATTTTGCCGTTTAAGTGTGAAAAAATTGATTTTTCCCATAATAACGCTTTGAAACCACTGAGATGCCAATTTGACTGCCTCTACTCGACCAAGACACTTAAAATATGGTTTTAAATGGAAAGTCCCACAAAATACAACAATTCTTTGATATAGTTGAAGTTCAACAAATGACTACTTGGGGCACTCTGGATGAAAAAACGAGTTAAGAAACAAAAAACCTCGGAGGAATTTTCGGTCTAATAGGTTGTAGCAGATTGTGAACGGAAAAATAGACCTTTCTTGACTTTTTCTCTTTAATTCTTCACTAAAGAATGAAGAATTAAAGTGAAGTGAAGTGAAGAATTAAAGAGAAAAAGTCAAGAAAGGTCTATTTTTCCGTTCACAATCTGCCAAAAAACCTCGCTTATCTTGGCTTCTGAGTAATCGATGAGATCATGTTCTATAGGAAAATTATAGAGTACATTCTGGTCTACATTTCACCCATATATCACTTTTGTGCCAGTTCATCCGAATCCTTGATATTTTGGTTTAAATACAAAATTTGTATAATTTCACGAATTTGATTCAAGATAACTGAATGGCGTCTCCCAACTTCAGCTCCAAATCGAATTTGCATGCACTCCGAGTTAGCTCACGTTAAGAATCTCACCTACATAAGCCGGTTAGGATTATCTGTCCCTTTTTTGTTGCTTTTTCTCTGACGTGTCACACAAAACTGAGGATAGCAACTAAACGAAGAGTCAAAATGAGCTCAAACTTTCAAAAGATATTAGTAAGACTATTACCGAAGACACTATGGCACTTTTAAATAAATAAAAACTTTGTAATCGCAGTGAATGTGATTTTTGTGAAGACCGTCTTGAGGCGGTCTTATCTGTTAGAGGGTTAAACACTGAAAAATTTCAAAAAGTTGATAGCTACATGGTGCCCTTTAAATGTGTTTTAATTTTTAAAAGTTTATAAAACGGTCAACTTGACAGGTCTTGGTAGATTTAGTGTTAAACCGAGAGACGGCTTAATGTAATTATATTAAAATTAATGGCCAATTTACATTTCTATCAGATTCTGGCAAATCCGTCTCCCGGTTTAAGCCGAGAAACGGCTCAGTTAGTGGGAAACTGATGGATGATATATAGTAAAATCATTATCTTGTTTATAATTACGTCAAGCCGCCTCTCACCTTAAGTCGTAAGTACATATCTAGATCATAAAGCTTACCGCAGTTGATTTAGGTATTTTGTTTTATTATTATTCTAAGGGATTACCGATGGTATTGAGTAGCTTGAAAAAATTATTTTCTCCAAAGCTTTTAACTCGGATCTAAGCCTTTCTGAGCGGCCAAATTAAAAATTGGCAAGAATTGAACCAAGAAAGGTTTGGAATTAGAGCCGAAAGCTTTGGGAAAAATTACTTTTTCGGAATTACCTCATAACTTCAATATTCATCGGCTTTCATATCTAATCTCATTGTTCTTTTTATCAATTTATCTTCAAAAAAATAGAAATACTGAAAATTCTTCTGGTTGTTCGCAAGGGTTAAGAAAAAAATATGTGAAATGAATGGTAAGGTTTTCAGTATATGATTTTGTTTAAGTTAAGCTTCAGAACGATGCTCAGCAAGGAAGACTGTAGAATAGAAAATATGCCAAAAATCCTGAAATTAGAGTTTAGACTGTTTGAAAATATACAACTATTCATGGATATTAATTTATTGCACTAATATTTTCTTATAAAACTTTGTTATCTCTTCATTCATAATGCACTGTCAGAGTTGTCAGAGTTCTGGTCACTTTACCGTGACATGCAGTTTGTCGTCACTTTGCATCAAATGTTCACAACGACATCATTCTCCTATCTGTCCCAATTAATGCAATACTTTGGAAGTTTTGAACTCTTTCCTTATCTAGATCAAATTCACCTCTGTTATCGTCGCAATTCCCTTACGTGCATTAATCTGCGGGGTGGAAAGTATTTGGTTGTCTCTTTGACTATTTCGTGAGGAGAAAGCTTTTCGGTGTGAATTCCTTCCTGGTATTTCCACGTGTTTTTCCAACCTCACCGTGGCAATATCACGCTTCAAAACGTGTTCTCTGGCTTTTTGTGTGTACTCTCAGCTTTTCCGAAAAACAACACCCATACCCCAATGGCTTGGGGTGTCCTCAAGGGGTGGCCATTTAAAATTATTTACTGTAATGAAATGTTTACCGAGTTGTTTAAGAATGTCGAAAAGATCCTTATCATCTGGGTTAATTTAGCGTGTGGGGTTGGTTGCGGGGGCGGGGCTGGTGAATGTGGACGTGAGGGGTGTGGCATTTTCTCATGGAAAATGAGAAAACATCCCACTGTGTCTTTTTCGGTATCTTCATCATTGGACCTCACTCGTACTACATTTTCCAAAAGCACATGAGGCACTTTTTGCCAAAACTCTATGCCATCACCACACTCCCCATGTGCTAATGTCATAGCCAAAATTGTTCCTAGAGCTCCATGGGAGGGTTAGAGTGGAATCATCCTCCCCCATTCCTGATTCCCCCAAACATAGAATGGCTTTCAGGGAAAACTTTCACATGGATGGTGGAAAATCAACTCGTCAACTTTTAAACTGTGTGAGAAATCACTCTGGTGAAAACTTCAAAATGTATTCCACAAACATCATAAACATAAGCACAATTTTCCACACAAGAATTTTCATGGATAATTTTTCCATCTAAAACCAACGAGATGGCAGGAAAAATCTGCCCAACTTTTGCTCTCCGCATCAAGCCTCGGGGAAAACTTTCAGTTTTTACCCCCATCCTAAGAAGAAGAAGAAAAAAAGGAATGAAATCATCGCACTAAGTCGCTTCTTAAGCAGTGAAAAGTGTTTTAAGAACACGAGAAGTTTTCACACAAAAATTCTTTTTTCACACTTTTCCTCCATCAACCCCATTCTCGAGGAATTTTCTTGCAAAAGACGCTGTTGGGAGTTGAAATGATGATTACAACACCCATACCACTTTTCCACCAGAATTTTCCATCATTCCCCCGTCAAATGGTCTTGCCTTTTGTCTCTGACACTTTTGTGCATTTTCCCGTGGAAAACTCTCCGACATAAACAGACAACAGAAAGCACTATTATCGCAACTTTTGCTACCTCCTTTGGAGTTCAAGACGATGATTTTTGCCACTAGGAGATGCCAGAGATAGGAGCTTTTCTTTTGAAATGCTCCAGCACAAGAAGTCAATGGATCATTTATTTTGGTGAAGGTCCCTTTTGCAAAACATTCTTAATGCAAAAGCACTTTAAAAGGGTTTAGGGTTGAAACACATTGAGCTTTTGGGTCTTTCTCAACTCCGGCAAAAGCTTAAAGCCAAAAATGTTACTATAGATTGATGTAGGGTAAAAAGAACACTTATTGACCTTTTAAGAACTTGCCATGACATAATTATTGACATCTTTCAATACCATTTTAGATAACACTGTGCAACAATTTCAAACTTTTTTTTTGTCCCTGGGTTCTCATGCTATTTTTTCTATTGCTAGGGTCAAATGATTTACGAAAATACTTATCATTTTGATTTCATTTGGATTTTGCGCCTGGTATTTACGAAAAACGGTTTTTTCCGTTTTTTGATACTTGGGTACCTATATCTCCGAATCTGCTGAACCGATTTATTTCTTACTTTGGAACAATTTGTTGTCCTTTACATGCCCGATAAATTCTCTGAACAAATGAAGTTCGTACAACTGACACCAGGGGCGCTGTAGTCTCAAATATGTCAGAAAACATGGAAAAATCGAACTTTTTAGCAACTTTGATCAAAAATATCTCGAAAACTAGGACTGTCCCTAACAATCTGTTTTGTGGGTTTGATAGAGAATTTAATCAGCTACATTTTCGTTCATGTACAACTTTTCTCTCAGAATATTTTTTAACCTCGATATTGAGGTTCAAACGAAAAACGAGCACTCAGCCAACTAAAGAAAAACTTAACTATTTCGCAAATTTTGACTTTTTCTTTTCAAGTTTAGATAACCCAGAGTATTATTTTCACTTTTCTTACAATTGTAGGACTTTATTAATACTTATTGTATTATAAAATGTGTTTAGATATAATACAAGGTAATAACTCAAACAATATCTTCAGTAAAATTTCAGTGTTATTTCAATCTCAAAAGACTATTACAAAAAAGGCATATTAACTGCATATTGCAAAATTTTAAATATTTCAAAAAATATTTCTTGTTAAATTGACGTTTTAGAATCAATAAGTATCTATTTTACCTTTTACATACCAGTTACATATGGAAACTTTGCAAAAAATCCTTTTCCTAAATTCATTTCTTTTTATAATTCTTTAAAAAAATTTCCTACATTTATCTACAATCCTACAATTTTAACCTCATAATTACGTGATTTTCGTCGAAATAAAATCTAAAACTAGTTTTTGAACTTGTAATTGTTACTTTATGTATATCACATATGTTAAAGTTTTATACAAGTTTCCAAGTAATAAAATAATATTTAAAAATTTAAAATGTCATATAAAAATCACCATAATATCGATATTTAAGTATTAAATAATATAATAAAAGCTTGTACTGCCTAATTGCGAGGAAAGAAAGCAATAACACTCGAAATTGTGAAGGATTTATTAAGTTGGCTGAATGCTCATTATTCGTTTGAACCTCAATTTCGAGGTTAAAAAATAATCTGAGCAAAATGTTGTATATGAACAAAAATGTAGCTAATAAAATTCTCTATCAAACCCATAAATCAGATTGTTAAGGACAGTCCTAGTTTTCGAGATATTCTTGATCAAAGTTGCTACAAATTTCGATTTTTCCATGTTTTCTGACATATTTGAAACTACAGCGCTGCTGGTGTCGGTTGTACGAACTTCATCTGTTCAGAGGATTTATCGGGCATGTAAAGGACAACAAATTGTTCCATAGTGAGAAATAAATCAGTTCAGCAGATTCGGAGATATAGGCACCCAAGTATCAAAAAACGGAAAAAACCGTTTTTCGTAAATACCAGGCGCAAAATCCAAATGAAATCAAAATGATAAGTATTTTCGTAAATCATTTGACCCTAGCAATAGAAAAAATAGCATGAGAACCCAGGGACAAAATCATCGTTGCACAGTGTAATGAAATTTGCGCTTCTCTCTGTAATAAAAAGTAGTTTACTGAAAAAAAATCGAAGGGGAGACTGGATAAAATTTTGTCACAACGAAATAAACCTTCTTAAACTTATAAGCCTGATAACGTTTGAAGCCTGTAGGGGAGACTGGGGCAAAATTTTTGAAATGAAAATTTCAATATTCACTGTTTTCTAAAGTAAAAGAGACTGAGGCTTGAAGTTTTTATTATAGATAGCCTTCATGAACCTTATTAGACTTACAAAGTTTCAATGGATTCGAGGAAGGATTATGTGAAATAAAAAAAATGAAATTTTGAGCCCTATTTTTGAAATATTTGGCTTACAGAAAATATCAATACTGATTAGCTCAATTGAATCACATTTCTCGTTAAGATAGAGAAAAATTATCTTCGAAAAAGTTGTAGAGGAATAAATTTCCTATAAAAATATGTCTATTTGATATTTTTAACGTTTGCGAGAATAAAATGTCACAAATTATCCGAAGACTGACGAAATTTGCCCCAGAAATTTTGAGAATCTCCACAAAATCGACTTTTAGAACATGATTCGAAAATCACATTTCCTTTGAGATAGAGGAAAATAGTCTTCTACACTGTTGTAGATCAGTAAATTTCCTATAAGAATATGCTCAGTATAAAACGTTTAAGTTTTCTCAGAGCTCGTGAAAGAATTACATATGCGTTTTGAGAGGTGTTGCCCCAGTCTGCCCTACTACTAACATTTCGACAGGGGCTCAAAAAACAAATATATTAACAAATTTTTTAGAAAAATAAACCAATAAGAGTGAATAAATTAGCGAATTTTTTTATGGTAACCCGACACATACACCATGCTATATAATCTGAGAAAGAGTATGCCAAGACGCACACCACAAAAACTAATTAAGTGCAGCAACATGATTGCTTTTGTTTGCTATCTCGATTTACAAAAGCCTTAAACTTTCATAAAATAAGCATCTTCAATATTAGTAAAAAAAAAGGGGGATTTTATGGGCTAGGTTTTTTATGGCTACCTGGTATGTGTCTCAGCTTACTGTCTTTTAATTTTGATCATATATTTTAAGGTCTAATATTAAAATAATTCTAAAAAACCAAATAAAATGATAAAACACAACATAAAACTTTCCATTCCACATAACGTTTACACTATATGCGGAATGGTCGTTATATTACTCGGTGAATAACATGACTAGATAAATAGATGGCGCTATATAGAGAGGAGAAATAGAGAGGAGAACATGTTGGGTAGCCTTGGTGGTGAGGCTTGAGCGGCTTGAGGCAGCAGTCAGTTTTAGGTTATTGGTATTGACTGGAGGGCATTTCGAGGTTTCCATCAGGAAGTTTACAATAGTAAGCCTTATGGGCCGTTTCCGCTGACAAATTTCTCAAGAAATTTGTTAGAAAATGTTCAATCCCATATGAAAAAAGGGTAATTTTATAAGAAAAAGTTCAATTTGGTTGAACTTTTTCGCATAAAAGTTTAAAAATAAAAATTGGGAACAGATTTCCAGACTGTTCCTATCGGGAACAGCGCCATAGCGCCATTTATTGAGTTTTGTTCTGACACTTTCATCAATTGAAGAGTGATTGAAGAGTTTCTGGTGCTGTGTCTCCGAGATCTTTGTGTGAGCACCCTGGAACCCTCCCGCCAAGTCTATAACATCCCCCAAATAACGAAACCCAGTGATCTTTGACATCACTCGACCACTGAGGAAGACACGGAGCGTGTCGAAAGCTCTGGTAGAAGAGTGAGTTTTTTGATCTTAAGTTTGAAGACTCCACAGATTGTGATGCCGCGTCCGGACGGAGCTTCCCTCCGAAAATTTTCACTGAGGCTGAACGGCAATTTCCCCCACGATATAAGCTCAATTTTTACAGAATTTCCCCCAGGATTTCCCTCTGAACTCGCCACGAAATTTTCTTGTATATCCGGAAGGAATTTTCCTCTTCCAGGGAGAATTTTGCCCTAGATTTCCCTGGGACATCTTTGAGAATGGTCTGGAAAATTCAAAAATTTTTCTTTGGAAAACTTGGGTGAATCCTCTTGGAATGATCAGGGAATATTTCCAATCACTAGGAGGAAATTTCCCCTTTAAATCCACAAGAATGCCGGTAGAAATTTTCACTTTAATTCATCGGAAATCCACTGGGAGCCAGCCAAACTTTCCGAGGGAATTTTTAAAGAAAATTTTCCAGGGAATTTTAAAGGGAGCACTTTGGAAAATATCGACACTTCGACGGGATAATTTTTCCAAAGATTCTACCCTAATTCTCGTTGTTGAAATCGTCGGAGATTTTAGGGAGAAAAATCCTGATGTAAATATCGAAATTTCGGTAGGAAATCCTAGAGAACGATAATGTAAATTGCACATAGAAATTTCTCTGAATTTTCATTGAAATTCCCAAGGAAATTACCATATTTTCCGAAAGAAGAAAATGTCAATGGAAACCCCTATGATCTACTTGGGAAATCTCCACTCGTTAATGAGTAATTGGGCAATGATGGGTTGTCTTGGAAACTTGTGGGGGAATATTCCTTTGGACCCTGGTGAAATTTCTAGAGGGAATCCTCTCATGAAATTTCCTTCGAGAGGATTTTTTATGAGGGTCCTTTTTTTGGTTTTAAAATAGCTTTTCGAATTTGGAATTAGAATATGAAAATTTCCAGATAAGATTTATTGAATAACTCTTGGAAACACGGATTAATTCTTCAACAAAACATAATATGTCAGTTGTTGTACAATTTAATTTTATCAGACATCTTCCCATTTTATTATAGGAACTGTCTCAAGATTTCCATAAAAGGTTTGTGTCTTTGGTACCTTTTTCTCACAATCGACATGAAACGTACTCTCATTCTAATATTGTGGTATAAAATAAATTATAAAGTCGTATCACTAAAAGAAAAAAAAACAGTGAAAACTGTAAAGATTAACCTGTGCTATAATATTCACAGTAAGCCGTGACGCATACCATTACAAGTAATTGTCTTGGTTATCAAGAACGATCGTAATTTCCTGTTTTTATTCTAAAATATTTATTTTTTATTAAGAAAAACAAAAGAATTATGCAACAGAAATATATTTTATATCTCTGCTTATTGGTTGTTACTTCGTCTCTCAATGTGTTTGAACCTTTGAATAAAAAGAAAGTCTCGAGTTCATTGACTATAATAAACATCTAAATAGAAATCAATTTGGATTTATTATTTGTGATACCGGTAGATCAATCACCTCAAAGCATTGTTAAATGATTAAAAAGTGCGTAGGCTCTTAGGCGATAATCTGACTGATGGCAAGAACCCTGAAAATTTCCAAACAACCATAAAATATTGATAAATCATTGCTCGAGAACAATTTCGCAATTGGCAGTGAGAAAAAAAAAGAAAGAAGCCCAGAGGACTGACAAGCAAAATCTACCACGCAATTTCCGAGGTGATATAGCCCAGAAAACAAGGAAGGGGAAGCAAAAAGATACCTTATCACATTTGAGTCACAAGTAAATAATTAAGAGGTAATTTTGCGGCAGGATTTATCGCTAAATATTTAATTATTAAAAACAATTAAAAGTTTCTCACACAATGAGACATCAGAGAATTGTGGGAGTATGTCATTTGGACTACCTACACACGCCATCCAGAGAACTCTGAGGGCAAAGTGAAAGTTTTTGGGGACGGAGAAAGCTCATGGTAAAGGAAGAAAAAAAAAAGCTCCCCTCGATGGGGATTATTTGGCGACGAGGAATGAAAATACTACCCTCAGGGGAAATAAATAAAAATGTCTATGTAGCTGCTGCCATACAATATATTTCACAATAATGTGCAGAATAATGTGGTCTCTTTTGTCACCCAGTTTCCGTGTTTTTATTAAAATTTCATGTCACAGAAATTTCCACCCCAGAAGTTTTCCTGCATGGAGGAACCCCTACTGTCTCTTGCCACTGAGATAGTCAGCTCAGAAAGACTCTCAAGCCAGAGGCCTAAGCAATTAAAGTTCATATAACTATTTTGGGAAATGATTCTGATGAAAGATGCAACAAAGAAGCAGATTTACTTCACAATTTCTCTGCGCAATTTAAGTGATTTATAGCTAATAAATTTGATTTAATTCTCTGAATGGAATTTTGAATTTCTTCCTTGGTCTTTCTTTTTAGGCACTTCTTGGAAAGCACTGAAGAATTTGTCCACAAATCTGCACAAAAACTGCATCTTAAGTTGCATTCCAATTCGGAAAAATTATGGTGACAACATTGCTGAAATTCCGCATTAGGCTAACAAAATTCATAGACCTGAGAATAAAGTAAATGACGACTTATCAAAATTATTACGAGAAATTTTGCTTATTCATCTAAGTACTAAATTGTTCCTCGACTTTTATTTAGCTCAGTTGAGGAAATTTTAACCCATTTTCCTGATATGTTAATATTTTAATTTAATTTAATATCTCATTATAACAAATAGGTGAAAAAGAAATTTTTGTACTAAATTAGTACTAATAAATAGGTCCTTCAAATAATTTCGAACGCATTACTAGAAAATGAAATGAAAAATCTGTAGATATAGTGACGTAAAACAAATTACAAATTTTTTTACTGTGTACTAAAATTATTCTCAATTATAAATTGATAGAACTTTTTAGCACTAAATATTTTATAGCTAGTCTTGACTTATATTAACTTTTTTGTCTGTGTTGTATTGACTGACGTTATTTTTTCATTGGCGATAAAATTTAAAACAAGTGATTATAAAATAAATGTATGTACTAAATAGATACTATTGTCACTATAACATATAATATAAATAAATAATATTTTTTGTAATAATTCCCTAGGCATTTGTAAAAAGCGAAATGAATAATCTGTAGATATAGTGACATAAAAAATCAAATTTTTTTTTACTGTGCACTAAATTAATTTCACTGATAGATTGATAGACTTTTTAGTACTGGTAATTTCTAATTAGTCTCAGCTCATATTATATATGTATTTATTTGAGTTTTGTTGATTGATTTTATTTTTCAAAACTGTAAAAGTTAAAAGAAGTGATATAAAAGAATTTTTGTACTAACTTAATACTGCAGTAGACTCTGGGCGAAAAATTTTGTTGGCAACTTTCATGTTTGATTTTAAAGCAAATTTGTTTAAATTCGCTGTAGTTCCCCTTGTTTTATAATGATTCTTTATAATTGAGCGCTTTTTGTGGAATTCACAATGACTTTGGTGCCCGAATCATTCGATTATTTGGATTACATTTTACCCCGTATACATGATTGAGAGAGAGTCTACTGTAATGTCTAAAATGTCATTGTAACAAATATCATAAAAAAATATTTGTATTGTTGTTTTTTTTAACTCCGTACGCACTATTGTATAACTGATTGAAAAACATAAATTTTCTTTGCTGTGTATTAAAATTTTTTCACTTATGAATTGGAATATTTAGTTTCACTATGATTTATTTAGTTAGTTCTAAAAAATCTACTAAAATGTACTAAAAAAATCTAAAACTCTTGATTTTAATTTAATATGGCAAAAAATATTGTTCTTAATATTCCGATATCAATGTGGAATCACTTGTTCTGTACTAAATAATTAAGAAAATAGTTTAGTATTTTTTCATTCTTTCGTAGAATTTTTAACTTGTTCTTTTTTGAGTACTAAAATAGTTGGACCTCTTAATTTTTTAAAAAGTATCTTGGAGAATTGCGTAGTGCTGTACAAAAGAATTTAGACTTTAACTCTTTCGCGTCTTTAGGGTAATGTCATGACTCGGGGAAAAAAGTTTTTTTTGGGTATTTACATTAATTGAAATCTATCTGTTCGTGCACGACATCATAATATAAGGATGTAAGATTCTTGGCTCATTTTCTCAAGACTCCAGTTAGATTTCAATTAATGTAAATAGCCAAAAATAAACTTTTTTCCCCGGGTCATATATGACCCTAAAGACGCAAAAGAGTTAACAGGAGGCTTAACCTTTGTCTTTTGGAGAAGTTTTACAGAAACTTTTTTTGTACTAATTTAAAAGTTTAATTTATTATAAATCCATAAGATTGCGAAACATATTGTAATGTATTTTTTTTAAGTAACAAAAACATGCTGTAGCGATGTAAAAATTAACAAAACTTTTTACGATATTTTTCTGTTTATCGATAAATATTTATATAATATTTTATTGTGTACTAAAATATCAACAATTTTTATTTCTAATTAATTTAAAGTGTTTTTTGAAACTTGTTGTATTTGTCAGCCCTAATTTTTTCTCGTAATTTATGATGTACTAAGAAATGTACTAATCAGCACAATTATTTTCCATATTGTACGAAAACTGTACTGAACCAATATAATTATAATAGTTCTTCAAATTCAATCTTAAGGAATTTTGGCATTTATAGACAAAGCTCCTCGTTGTACTAGGTTAAGTTTGTCCGTCGCTGGCATCAACAATTGCTGTATTTGCATTTTTGCAATTTTTAAATAAAATAAGTTCAAAATTGCAAATTGTTTTTAGAAAAAATCTATTTTCTCATCTATTTTTACGTCAGTGCTAAATTACAAAGATTTTGCTTAATTCAGATTTGTGTTCTAAATGTTTTTTCATTGTATTTCCAGATCTTTTGTCGATTTTTGGTTCTTAATTCTTGAAAACTGTTTAAATACCAAAATATGATATTCATTAAAAGAATTTTTACCTAGAATTTGGTACCTAAATTAGTACTTGTACTAAACATATTTGAGATATTCAATAAAATTCACAGGAGTTTTCCTATAAATAAGCAACAAAGGGATACGGGATACTATTTCCATTCCTTTTAATCCAACGATCTTGAGGTAAATAATTTCTGTTCTTTGACCCCGATAGGTCACTCAATCCTAGTTAAGAACATTACAGCGGACATTAATCTCTGAAAGGTGTTGCGAAAAAAATTGTTTGTGCTTTGCTGGGGAGTGAAAAAAAACTTCCTGCAATAAAAAAGTAACATAATATTGAACAAGAACAATGGTTCAACAATAATTCATAATCAATTGAATTTCGCAATTTACTATCTATATTTCTGCGCATGGTATAGGAGTTCAGCCAACTTTGGCCACTCTGTTACAACACATGGCAATATTCTCTATTATCTCCATGGTGGTCACTAAAAAACATTTTATATTTTTATCAGGCGTAGAAATCGATAAAATAAATTCATTTATCCCATTGTTTTCTCGAATGCGACAATAGCCTCAACCCATTGGGAAAAAGAGAGCATATCGGTTTGTCCTTTTGTCTTCCCTCTTGTTTTATTAATATCATTATAAAAATAAAAATAAAAAAAAGAGAGTGCAACTGAAAGAGCTATCCGATTATGACTCACATGGATTTCCATTTTGATACAAAAATATAATTATAGCAAAATTGTATGTGACGCTATTACAAAACTCTTCAACTCGGAGGGTTTATCTGTTTTGCAGTACATCTCCTTGTGCAGAAAACGCAATTGTCTTTGGGCAGTAAATTCAGGTGGCGAGAATATTCAGTGGAAAATTGTGTCATAAGCATAAATGAGGTATTTCGTAATCAAACGTCCAATTGCCCACAAATTGAAAATTGTATACAAACAGGAATGAATAAGCAAATTATTTATTGTGAAGTGTGACTTATCACGTACACTACTTTCAATTTGGATACCTTACACAGCTCATTGAAGGCAAAAGTGTCCATAGAGATCACCTTCTTTCCTTTCCAGCAACAGAATAGCATCTTGGAGCAAGAGGCAAACAATTCACGAACCATCTAGAGCAAAATTTATTGAGGCTAGAGAACCTCTAGAGCACCAACGCTCTAGGGAAGGTTACACTGACTTCCTCGACTGAGAGAGAGATTTTCAGTTGCTCTGACTATGAATTTATTCTTAGCATTTGACGCAAAATATTGACATCTCTGACAATTTTATACGATAGGGGAAACAGGGGCAAACAGGGGCAAGCAGTCAGAAACCGAAAACTTCAAAATTCATTATTTTTAAAGATAAAAGGGACAAAAACTTGGATTGTAAACAATTTCATAAGCTTAGTGAACATCCTTAATGCCCTATATACACTTACGACTTAAGCCGAGAGGTGCCTTAACGTAATTATAATCAAAATAATGATTTTACTAAATGTCCATCAGTTCCCCACTAACTAAGCCGTTTCTTGGCTTAATCCGAGACTAGGATTAGTCAGAAATGAATGGAAATGTGATTTGGATCATTATTTTGATTATATTTACGATATGTTGTCCCTAGACTTAAGTTGCAAATGTGTCTAGGGCATAAGCGTACAAAATTATAAAGATATCGAATAAGATTTTGTGCCTTGTTTTTAGAATATTTTCTCTACCAAAAATATTAATATTGATCCAGCTTAATTAAAGTACTTTTCCGTTAAGGGGCTACGCAGATCACGCAGACTAAAAAAGCAGCATGGGGTAAATTAGGCTAATTCAAAACCTGCTCCAAATGGAAATTTTTCTCTATTCCAAATGGAAACGCCATTGTTTTCACGATAAATACAGTACAAAATAATTATATTTATATATTTTCCATACCACAGTTTCATTATTTAGTTAACTTTGCTCCAAATAAATCGAAAATCCATTTATATTCACAAATTTTAATTTGCTAATTTCTCAGAAAAATTAAAATTGTACCTTTTCATTATCAAATTTTTCATGCTTCGACCATGTTTTCCAATGAAAAACACAATGAAGTAACTGTTGTTTATTCGTTTTGCTTAACATTTATGTCATATTTCTGGCTAATTTTAGTTAAATTAAGTGCTAATCTTTATTGTTAACGTTACGTGAAGTTTCCAAATGAAATAATTACCAATTTCGTGAACAAAAAGGTTTTTCTGAAGTGTATGCAAATGCTTCAATAGGAAACCCCAGAAATATGAGTTTTTTGGAGAGATTTTCTTATTGTTTTAGATGGGAAAGGAGAAAAAACCAGGAATAAGAAAAAATCCTGCACTCAGGAGCAACTGAACAAGGTTTTGGAAGCCTTTCGTCGCGGTTCCACCTATACACTGTGTGTCTCCAATTAGAAACTTGCGTTAGTCTCCATTTGGATTAATATGTTTCCAATAGAAGCATTATACGCTCGCGTATTTTTCTTGTATTTAAGAAGTTTTCAAATTATATCTCAAGAATTTTGAATAAACAGTAACATTCTAGATGAGTCAAGGAGCAAATTTATGTAATTCTCTTCAGAAAAAAATATGAACTTAATGTGTTGAATCTTCTGTCAAAGTTAAAGCGTCTGGAAATGGTTTTAAATTGGGACATTTACCCTAAACTGAAAAAATCAATACCATTAATATTTCAGATTATTAAAATTATATGTAAGGCTTTATGCCATAGGGCTCTGATACACAATCATAAAAAAATTAATCACAATTTTAAAATAGTGTATCGTCCTATTTTATATTCATCATCAAGTCTGAGTAATAAGAAAATTTAGAGGTACGACATTTGCTAAGGGAAGCGACGATAATTCGTTTGTAAAGGGACAGATAATCCTAACCGGCTTATGTAGGTGAGATTCTTAACGTGAGCTAACTCGGAGTGCATGCAAATTCGATTTAGAGCTGAAGTTGGGAGACGCCATTCAGTTATCTTGAATCAAATTCGTGAAATTATACAAATTTTGTATTTAAACCAAAATATCAAGGATTTGGATGAACTGACAGAAAAGTGATATATGGGTGAAATGTAGACCAGAATGTTCTCTATAATTTTCCCATAGAACATGATCACATCGATTACTCAGAAGCCAAGATAAGCGAGGTTTTTTGTTTCTTAACTCGTTTTTTCATCCAGAGTTCCCCAAGTAGTCATTTGTTGAGCTTCAACTATTTCAAAGAATTGTTGTATTTTGTGGGACTTTCCATTTAAAACCCTATTTTAGGTGTCTTGGTGGAGTAGAGGCAGTCAAATTGGCATCTGAGTGATTTCAAAGCGTTATTATGGAAAAAATCATTTTTTTCACACTTAAACGGCAAAATCGGAGTGATAGCGTAGTCTGAGCGGAAAATGATGTATGGACGAAATGTAGAGACAAATGTGTTCTACAATTGTGTCGAAGTAATCATCAAAATCGGTTTAGCGACAGTCGAGATAATTGAGGTTATGTGATATTGAAATTGGTTTTTCGACTGTGGCGCCCCTGGTGTTGGTCCCACGAAGTTCAAATATTCTAGAAAGTTGTAGCATTTGGTGAGATCTTTCGTTTAAGCCCTCACTCATCAAAATCGGTCACATAGAACCGGAGATATGATTTTTTGAATTTTGTGAACTTTGACCCCTCATATCTCCGGTTCTGTTTTAACCACAGCGCGCATACACACCATTTTGGAAACGTCCTAGACTGGACTACAACATACTAAAATTTCATTAACTTGCACAATGCCGTTTTTGAGAAAAGTGACTTTGAATTTCGATGAATTTTGACGCTATCACAGCGCCACCTGTGGTGACTTTTTGAACTTCCATCTGAAAGTGCTCATCGAGACGAAACCAAAAAGGTAAAATTTAGGTCGCTATGTTAATTAGAACCGGAGATAGAGGCCGGTCAATGTTCGAACTTTGACCCCTTATAGCTCGGGTCAGGGGTTATGGATCGACTTAAGGTTTTTTTTGTTTGATAGGTATAATCAACGGCTACAACATACTAAATTTTCAGCCCGATGCACAATGGAATTTTTGAGTTATTTAACTTTTAAGATTTAAAAATTTTCTTTTTAAAAAAAGCGCCCCTAGCGGTGGTTTTATGAACTTGCGATGTTAGAAGGGGAAGTGGCATTTCACGAGAGCTTTCCAAAAAGCCCTCACTTTTTAAATTCTGACAATTAGAACCGGAGTAATGGCCATTTTAAGAAATTTTTTTTGGACCCTTATAGCTCGGGTCAGGGGGGTCGGGGGACCTTAAGTTTGGTATTGATGGAAAGCTCTAAGGCCCAGCTATAACATACTAAAATTTGAGTCCGCTGAATGCCATAGGGGCGGAGCTATTGAGAAAACAAAAAAAGGGGGGTCTCCAAAATGGCGGAAGGAGGGGTGGGGGGTGGGGGGTCTATGCACCAAGTTGCAATTTTCACCCGATATATAACCTTTGCCGAAAACCGCAAGTCGATATCTTTTTTAGTTTAGGAGCTATTAAGCTCCAAAGAGCGGCCGGCCGGCCGGCCGGCCGGCCGGCCGGGAACGTAACTTAGCCACATATATATTCGGAATCAGGAAGTGGCGAAACACATTTTGGGCAAATTTGAGGTCGATCGGACGACATGAAATTTTGTTAGGATTATAGTAGGTGAGATTTTGTTAAGAATCTCACCTAATACATATTTTTATATTTATTAAAAATTCAGTGCATTTTAGACGTCAAGTAAATAGTAAATAGTTCCAGAGTTCTTGATCAACCGAGATGGTTCTAATCCATATGGTGCATCGGGAGCTAAATATTTATATGATTCTGGAATGGAATGTAGGTATCCTAACCATTAGAATTCCACACATCAATTAATACAATACAAACTGAAACCGTTGCGTTGGGATGATTATGGTTGTAAAAATGATTAAAACAAGCTTAGGTAAACCCATAGCAATTGTTTCGGACTCATAACTTATGCTTCATATGCACAAAAATGTGATTTTCCACAGTAGACTCTTTAAAAAGGATAGGAATAGGCTCCAAGAAATAAGATCCTACTGAAATGAGATATGGGTCATATAGTGTTTTTTCTATTCAAGCGTTCAGAACGGCAAAGTTGACGTATTGACTAGAGGTATCCTTAAGGGATTTTATGATGGGAATTTCCTTAAAAATAAAAATAAGGACAAGGTAGCTATCCAATGGCATGTTGGTCAGCAAAAGACAGATAGTCAAGGCTGTAGACAGACTACATGGTTCGTGGTCTCTTGGCGGAAAGAAGTAAGTAGGGTAAATTGGTACAAGTTGGACAATGGCAAAAGTTGGAAAATTTCGCTGGTACAATTTGGACAAGCAATTTTTTCTTGATAAATACAGTACTAAATTTTAATTTGTATATTTTTCTATGTTATAGTTTAATTATTTGGTTCCTTGTGCTGCAAATAAAGTGAAAATCCATTCATATGAATAAGATTTAACGTATAAAATTCTCACCTCAATTGACAGTGTAACTTTTCACCGTCGAAAAAATACATCGATCGGCCATTTTTTCCTAATAAAAACACAAGAAGAGTGACTTTGGTTTTTCAGTTCTGTTGACATTTCTCAATATTTCTGGCAAATTTTAGTGGAATAAAGTGTTTAATCTCGATAGTTAACGGTACGTAATGGTTTTATTTGATATAATTACTAACTGTATGAAGAAAAAGTGCTTATTTGAAGCGTGAGCAAAAGTGACAAGTTGGACATCCGGAGATACGATTGTATTGCAGGGGTTTTCTTTTTATTTCAGATGGGTAAAAAGGCAAATAAATTGAAAAAGTACAAATCCTATACTCAAGACCAAGTGAACAAAGCACTGGAAGCTTTTCGTCAAGGAAAGTCACTAAGTCAGGTGTCAGTATTATTTGGGGTGCCAAGAACAACACTTTTTAATAAGTTGACCGGGAAACGTCCGGAAGAATGCTCTGGGGGAAGGCCTCCTACGCTGCCAAAAGATATAGAAGATGACCTCGTTGAATGGATTTTAGGATGCAGTGACAAGTGGCATCCTGTAACAAAAGATCAAGTCCTCAACACTGTGCAAATTATTTGTAAGAAGTTCAAGATTGTCAACGAGTTCACCGATGGAAGGCCAGGATACTCTTGGTTAAAGAGCTTTTTGAACAGATACCCAGAATTGAGACTTCGTACACCAGAAGCATACACAACCCAAAGAGCTGGTATTACCACTGAGGACATCACTGAGTGGTTTGAGAAAACTCATGAATATTTAAAATGCAAAGATCTTCTGGAACTTCCTCCTGATCGCGTCTTTAATCTAGACGAAACGGGTGTAATGCTTTCGCCCAAAGGTGGACAGGTATCTATTATTATTCTATGGAGTTTTTAAATTCATGTTTGAAGTTCTTTGTGACAATTCGTATGATTAAAGAAAACTAAAAGAAGAGGCTATGCAAGAAAAAAAAAGAATTAGACTTCAGAAACAGGAAGAAAGGCTCAAAATAAAAGAAGAAAAGGAGCAAAGCAAGAAAATTAAAATATCCAAGAAAAAGATTTAATAAATAATATATATCTGAGCCTTAATGTTTTTTTACTTTTTAATTATACACTTTACCCTATAGTGGTATAATTGATTCAGTTTGTATGGCATTCAGTAAAAAATATTGAAACTTGCACAACCTTCCCCTACGCATTGTCCAAATTCCCACGTCCAACTTGTACCCACCCTGTCCAAATTATATTGTTTTGCACTCACGTATTTTTCTTGTATTTAAGAACCTTTCAAACTGTTTTTCAAGAATTTCCATGAAACGGTAATATTCTAGAAGAATCAAGGAGAAAATTTATGTATGTCATCAGGGAAAAATGTATTTATAATGTCTTTAATCTTGTATCAAAGTTCGAGCCTCAGGAAATTGTTCCAATTTATGCAACTTACCCTATCTGCTGGAACAGGACAGGATTGCTGTGAAGAATATCGTGGGTATTCTTAGTCACTTTCCAAATCTTGTTTATACTGAATTTAACAACAACAGCAGTTTGTAGAGGCCACTGTGTGTCTTTAAAAACCATGAAGAACTTCCTTCCTGTGGGATGTGGGAGTGTCCGCTACTGGGAATCTGTACCGATAAACGTCTCTTATAAAGCAATAAAGAATTATGTGTTCTCAAAGAAAATTCTTTTGTTTATTCAAAAGACGAACTGAACCAACTGGTTTTAAACCCAAGAAATGAAACACAGGAGATTCGAAGCCTAGGTACCAATCCGATCAGTAATGAAAATTGTAACATAAAAAATCATTTGAAAACAAATTTAATAAGAAAATTAATTTTTAACAATATAAAATACTTCCCTAATAAATCAGAGTATATAAATAATTTCAAGTGCTGGCAATTATAAAATACATTTGCGATCAGTATTAGTTTCCACTCTTGTTTCAAGTATTTAGATTTCAGAATGGCATTAATCAATAGGCTATAGCAATATCCGTACAATTTGGGAAATTAATATTTTCAATTGGATGGAAAATATCCCTCTGCACAAACAAATGTTTAATTCATATGAATAAAACTGTTTAAAAACTCACGATTAAAGCGTAATAAAGTTTCTCGCTTTTAATTAAAATAATCCAACTTTATTCAATTGCAAACTTTCATTTTGATTAATGACAAATGAGTGTGTCACAAGTGCACAATTCCGCATGCAATGCAACCAATAATGTAACCCATAGCAGACAGATGTGAAAGCCAGTGTATTACCTGAGAGGTGTGTCAGTTGTCCCCTGGATGACTCAAATGGTGAGGCCTCTGTTGGAGAACAAAACCGACTCACAAGTTAGTTTGAATAAAAGTCGATAAATTATCAATTGTGTTGTGGAAACAAACAAATTACGCTTTTGCTGAATGGCCACTTCAAATGTTGCATGGAGGTGCTTGAAGGTGATGCGAAAGAAAGAATAGAGTACAATAATAAAAAAAAGAGGTCTAGAGCAAAATCTAATTAAACTTAATGTATGAAAATATTCCAAGGTACTTGGGAATTTATTTTAATTCCACACTTTTTTTTCCAACTTGATGTTAATGCTAAAAGAGCACTTTGGGTGTGTAATGTGGAGGGATTAAAAAGTCAATGATAGCATTAGAAATTACTCAATTAAGTAGCGCACGGGAGAAATTTAAATGCATTTAATAAACCAAACTGAGCAGGAAAATATCATGTTGAACCCTTAGTCCCATCACACCCACACTCAAGCTCAAAGCTCTGCTAAAACACTGAGAGGAAAAGGTCAATATTATCGCTAGTGGAAAACAAAAGTTTTCTAATACATTGTTAAATATTAAAACCTAAAACAAACTTTAAAATTCAGCTATTCGTCTATCTATCGTATATGTATGAATTAAAATTTAAATATTTTAACCACAAATCAATTTAATCATCGGGAAAGGCATATACGATAAACCCCTTTTGCTCTGATAGTGTCTCATTGTAGTATATTGCACGTAAAAAATAATTATGGAAAAAACTGAGCCATTATAATGGTTTAGTAAACAATTTGCTATATATCACGCACTCATATCAATCCCTAAAAATGCTTTATCAAAATTGGTCGCCGGAAGCCAATTACGGGTAAGTATAATCTTTGACGATCAGTTGGGGAATTCTGTACTCATAACAGTATGACAATGTCATATGACAAATTTTGAACATTTATTAGTGTGCTAAATTCGTATTGAAAACCAGATTCGTATAAGTTACTGAGAGGTTCATAGAGTTCCTTACAATGGTTATTCGATGCTTACTGGCTTTTAACGTTATCCTGTAGGGGAATTCTGTAAAGATATGACAAAGTCATATGACAAATTTTCATGATAAATTCGAGAACAGGGCAATATTAAAGATTAGTGAGTACCGAATGGTCATTGCAAAGAGATGTATGAAGCTCTCAATAATTCATCATGAATCTGATATTCAATTAATTTTTCCGAATTTTCCGTATAAAAATTTTAAAATTTGTCATATGACATTCTCATACTGTTACAGAATTCCCCTACATGCTCCTGAATTTACTACAAAATTTTGTCATATGATATTGTCATATTGTTACAGAATCCCCCTACACGACATTTATTTGAGAAATAGTGTCACATGGTATTGCTCCCAAATCACGAACACTAAATAAAATAAAGTTAATACAAGAACTAAACGAGGAGTAGCATAACCTAGTATCTATATTAAGAAAAATAGAGGATAAAATTAACTGTTTTCATAATTTTTTAAATTTTAAAGCATAACAACACTTTTTTCATGTTAATTTTAAAACTTGTTAAGGGTATAATTAGCATTACCAGAGTGAAAAGGTTAAACATGGTTTTTGGTCTGGTTTTAGTCCGCTTAGGCTTCATTTGACCGTTAATGTACAGTACTGTTTTCCTTAGATTTTTATGTAAAGGTAAGGAGAGACGCTACTTGTGCAATTAATAATCCCAATACCTGATGAACGAAAAAGCATTCTCGAAATGTCGTTGAGTTTGGAAAGGAATAATCTAAACTAAACCCGTGCCCGCCAAAATCCAGAAAAGTCAAAATCCCGAAGCAAGGTTCCGAATAATCAAAATCCTGAAAGGGACGGAATTATAGATAAGATAATGTGTAAAATAATTTTCCGAAACACAGAAAATTTCGCTTTGCCTCCTACAAGCGCGGGAGCAAACGTTAGAGTAGCTGTGGTACTTTTTACAAATTTAAGATTGTGGGTCCAAAATAATCTTCCAGCATCGACTACGAAACCAAGAGGTAGACCACCTTAAATGTGGTACGAGTTCTGGATATCAGAATCATAACTACGGCTGATGCTCAGTACCATGCCCCATATGCCCCCTTCAAATACTCCATCGACGGCAAGCAATCCGTAGGCCAACTGTGGAAAAAACAGGCATTTGCCTAATTAAAGTAAAAGAAAAGAAGGAGATTTTGGCTTTCGTGATTTTTGCATTACATATTTTGGCATTACAGGTTTTGGCTTTCGGGGTTTTGACCGAGACTCAATCTAAACCAGGTCAAAGACCATGTTCTAACTTTCGTTAACTTTAAATTGACTAAACCGTTTCCATTAACCCTTTAAGGATAATTGGGTCACCGGTGTCCCTAAAACAAAAACTTTCATTTACTTTAGGAAGTTATCATGTCTTCTAAATAGTCAGAAAAAATAGTTTTGTTTTTGGGAAACCGGTGCTCCACTTCTCCTCAAAGGGTTATTAGAATTATTTTAATATATTCGAATTTGCCTCACGATATGAGCCATACATATAACTCGAATTCGAATTGTCGATGAAACTTAAGATACGTCTAATCCGGACTCAAAAAATTAATTGGTGATAGTCATAGAATTCAAAAAAATCTTTCATTTTAGCTTTCTACAGTACGGTCAAAAAGACCAAAAATTATATTTTCAAAAACAGACTCTAATTAGTGAGACTCAACGGGTTAGAACGTTATTGGAAAATATAGAAACCGGTTCTTCTATGAGTCTTGCAACGGTCATATTTTGAAATTGATTTGGAATCGACTTTAGTCATTTTAAATCTTTCTTGAGCTTGTGAGTTTCTTATATGTTTCCTTTATTAATTTTTAATTTTATTTTCTTTCCTTCTCGTCTGCTCTCACATCAGTAGTATTGAACTAAATCGGATTCACTGAGGAAGACCCATACAGGGGATCAAAAGTTCTGAATAAAATTGAGTTTGTTTGATTTGAGAAGAGAAGACAGTTCTGTGATAAGCACAGGAAAATCCAAACATATCAGTAGTATACTTGAGTAAGTCATAGCATAATTAATTTTGAAAGACAGTTTAATTTAGTTATTAAAATTAATTATTTATGCTCAATTGACATACATAGTTGCTTTTATAAATTAGTATTATTTCGTGCTAAAATATTAGGAGAGTCGTGAATTTATTATAAGTAAGACTATGGCGTTGATACCTGTGATAAATATTAGCACGTCGAGCTTAAACAAAACACACGAAATAATATAATAATAAAATGTAGGTTTATTATTACGTCGTAATGTTATGAAGCAAGCCAATGATTTATACTCTGGGATATCTGTAAATCACAGGTAAAGAGTATCACTTAATGCTTACATGAACCACCTATGTGACTGCTTTAATGGAGTTTGTAAGTAGTTCGTTTTATTTAAAAACGAGATAAAAAAATCAAATAAAAGTCAATAAATAATTACAAGTTAGAGTGTATTTCTTTTACTTCATGATAGTTATAAACAACTTCAATTTTAATATTTAAAGTTTGCAAGCAATGTGAAAACCTAAAATCTTAGTTTTATTTTGTATTGACTCAGGTGTTATTTTAAACCACCAAATGGGTATTTTCAAGGCTAGGTATTACACTTGCGTGTGTTAGAGTAACACATGAATTTCAAAATTGAGTATTAGGATGGCACATTTGAGTGAAATGTCAAGTAATTTGGAGAGTAAATGCTCAAAGCATGTCTCGTAAGGGTATTAGGTGAGATTCTTAACAATCTCACCTACTATAATCCTAACAAAATTTCATGTCGTCCGATCGACCTCAAATTTGGCCAAAATGTGTTTCAGCACTTCCTGATCACGAATATATATGTGGCTAATTTACGTTCCCGGCCGGCCGGCCGGCCGGCCGGCCGCTCTTTGGAGCTTAATAGCTCCTAAACTAAAAAAGATATCGACTTGCGGTTTTCGGCAAAGGTTATATATCGGGTGAAAATTGCAACTTGGTGCATAGACCCCCCACCCCCCACCCCTCCTTCCGCCATTTTGAAGACCCCCCTTTTTTTGTTTTCTCAATAGCTCCGCCCCTATGGCATTCAGCGGACTCAAATTTTAGTATGTTATAGCTGGGCCTTAGAGCTTTCCATCAATACCATACTTAAGGTCCCCCGACCCCCCTGACCCGAGCTATAAGGGTCCAAAAAAAATTTCTTAAAATGGCCATAACTCCGGTTCTAATTGTCAGAATTTAAAAAGTGAGGGCTTTTTGGAAAGCTCTCGTGAAATGCGACTTCTCCTTCTAACATCGCAAGTTCATAAAACCACCGCTAGGGGCGCTTTTTTTAAAAAGAAAATTTTTAAATCTTAAAAGTTAAATAACTCAAAAATTCCATTGTGCATCGGGCTGAAATTTTAGTATGTTGTAGCCGTTGATTATACCTATCAAACAAAAAAAACCTTAAGTCGATCTATAACCCCTGACCCGAGCTATAAGGGGTCAAAGTTCGAACATTGACCGGCCTCTATCTCCGGTTCTAATTAACATAGCGACCTAAATTTTACCTTTTTGGTTTCGTCTCGATGAGCACTTTCAGATGGAAGTTCAAAAAGTCACCACAGGTGGCGCTGTGATAGCGTCAAAATTCATCGAAATTCAAAGTCACTTTTCTCAAAAACGGCATTGTGCAAGTTAATGAAATTTTAGTATGTTGTAGTCCAGTCTAGGACGTTTCCAAAATGGTGCGTATGCGCGCTGTGGTTAAAACAGAACCGGAGATATGAGGGGTCAAAGTTCACGAAATTCAAAAAATCATATCTCCGGTTCTATGTGACCGATTTTGATGAATGAGGGCTTAAACGAAAGATCTCACCAAATGCTACAACTTTCTAGAATATTTGAACTTCGTGGGACCAACACCAGGGGCGCCACAGTCGAAAAACCAATTTCAATATCACATAACCTCAATTATCTCGACTGTCGCTGAACCGATTTTGATGATTACTTCGACATAATTGTAGAGCACATTTGTCTCTACATTTCGTCCATACATTATTTTCCACTCAGACTACGCTATCACTCCGATTTTGTCATTTAAGTGTGAAAAAATTGATTTTTCCCATAATAACGCTTTGAAAACACACAGATGCCAATTTGACTGCCTCTACTCCACCAAGACACTTAAAATAGGGGTTTAAATGGAAAGTCCCGCAAAATACAACAATTCTTTGATATAGTTGAAGTTCAACAAATGAACACTTGGGGCACTCTGGATGAAAAAACGAGTTAAGAAACAAAAAACCTCGCTTATCTTGGCTTCTGAGTAATCGATGAGTTCAAGTTCTACGGCAAAATTATAGAGAACATGCTGGTCTACATTTCACCCATATAACACTTTTCTGTCAGTTCATCCAAATCTTTGACATTTTGGTTCAAATACAAAACTTGTATAATTTCACGAATTTGATTCAAGATAACTGAATGGCGTCTCCCTACTTCAGCATCAAATCGAATTTGCATGCACTCCGAGTTAGCTCACGTTAAGAATCTCACCTACATAAGCCGGTTAGGATTATCTGTCCCTTTTTCTCAGTGAAGGTAAGAGAGCTTTCAGGGGGGTTGAAATTCGTGCCAGCGCGAAGTTGATGATAAAAATGAAGTCGGAAACTCTTTATAAATGTTTAAATAGTTTCCTCCCAATGAATTTTTTTATGACGCTGTATTTTTCAGTCCGTCGCTCCTTACGTGCGATCCTCACATTGGGGATAGCCCGAAAAAAAGGGGCGGATGGGGTCACACCAGGTGAAAATGGACGATGTGGTGTGCTGGAAGAGGCATACAAGATGATGAAGGTGGTGGACGTTGCATGCTAGTAAATCGCCCTTCATGCAAAAGGTACATAAACACTATCAGCATAATTCAACAGCAAACAATTCCTTCGCAACACTTTTTGCACCCTGCACCCGTGGGGCAAACACGGGGTGAGCTTCCATAAATGAAGTTTAACTTGAGCAAATGCACCCCTAAACTACCCTAACTCCAGGTATATGCCCGAATTTCATTCCACATGCCCCATCTTACCACCCCTCAGATCAAAATGTATGCAACACTCCGCCTGAAGAGGGTGTGGACAAAAAATGTCCTGGAAAAGTTATGGGGCTTTTGCAGAAATCGAGGAAATTTTTATTAATCCTTGGGTAGTTATTTCGCGTCGAAGCACTTTACGAGCTTTTGGCATGAATTTCAGGATTAATTTTCCACAGAATATACATAAATCAGAAGGTACATTTGAATACAATCAGTAAGGGTCTATTGATTCACTGGTTGAATGGAATTCCTGGAAGAATAAGGACTCTGAGTATTTTGACTCATTCACAATTTATATTAATTTCAGTGGAATTTTCCTATTAAAAGCATTTAATTCTAAATGACCTGTTCAGAAGGATGAAAAACCTTTCATAGAGCATTCTGGGAAAACAATTTCCCATTTACAAAATTCAAAAAAGGAAAAAATTAGCAGTTGCCGCGTTGGTATTTAATTTATCAAATGGAAAAAATGAAGTGGAAAATATCCATCATATCGCACATATTTACAAAATATTTTTAATTAATTAATCAGTGTTTTTTATTTAAAATATTTCGCATGTTCAAAATTCAAATAGAAACATTTGAATGGTTTTGGTTGAGCGCAAAGAGTTGCTTGCTCTGAGAGAAGAAAGGGAGCACTGCTGCTGATTTCGCTCCTCTTCCTTCTCCCTCCCTTTTTTTTTCATTCTTCAAAACTCTCTCCGATTTCTGCAAAACACGTTAAGTGCGCAAAAGATAAATAAATCCCATAAAATATAAAGCAAAGTGTTTTTTGATTAAAGTGTGGGATTGTCTGGTGACGCGAGTGAAGTGTCTGCTTGTCTAGTGAAGAATCTTGGCTGGTGCAGTCCTGGGAAATTTTTTCTGGCCCTTCTCCCCGAATAACCTCATTTTCTTCATCTCCCGGACAGGTAACATATTACTGACTGGGCAGGGCATTCTAGGGAAGGCACAGGATTTCTAATCCCTCTATTTATTTGCACCAGGTAACTTACTACTGACTGGGCAGGGCATTCTAGGGAAGGCACAGGATTTCTAATCCCTCTATTTATTTGCACCAGGTAATTTTACCCACATTTTTCTGGTCCTTCGAGCCGGATAACCTCATTTTCTTCATCTCCCGGATAGGTAACATATTACTGACTGGGCAGGGCATTCTAGGGAAGGCACAGGATTTCTAATCCCTCTATTTATTTGCACCAGGTAACTTACTACTGACTGGGCAGGGCATTCTAGGGAAGGCACAGGATTTCTAATCCCTCTATTTATTTGCACCAGGTAATTTTACCCACATTTTTCTGGTCCTCGTCGCCGTGGGAACCGCACTGGAAATCGTCCACGAATATTCTTATCTCTACAAGACCTCAATTGATCTCTCTGGAGTACTCGAACATCAGCCATGTCCAAATTAGCCGACATCCGGAAGACAGTTATGGATGATGTATTTGAGGTGGAAACAGCTTTGAAATCGGTCTCAGAAACTGCTCAATTGGATGAAGTTCTCCTGAATTCCTACCTCCAAAGCCTTAAGGCAGCGCGAACGAAATTTGAGGAGGTGCAGGAAACAATCATTGAAAGCCAATCCGCGGAGTCTCGAAAGCAGCGAGAAACAGAGTTTCTAGATAATTTTCTCAAGCGCTGTAAGGAGCTTGAGGTGAAGATTTGGACTCTCATCGAACGTTCTAAGACATCACACCACGTTGATGTCGAGGAAGCTGGAGGCTTCAGTGGCGCGGCTGACAAGCCACAAGGTGATGAAGGAAAACATCTCAAGGAGTGGATGCTTGAACTCATGGGGCAAATGGAAAAGAAGCACCGTGAGGATCTCCTCAAGCAGGAAAAGAGATATCATCAGCAATTGACGGAGTTGCGAGCCAATCTCAAGGAGCATTCTCAGGCTTCTACACAGAGTTTTACTCCCGGTCCTGATTTTGCTGAAATTTTCAAGGCTACCACTGACCGTCAAATTCAATTGCTGGAAAGGTTAAGCAACAGCAAATCCAATTCCAGGCTTCCCCCTCTTGATATTCCCAAGTTTTCGGGACAATTTTCAAAATGGATTTCCTTCAGGGATCGATTTGTGAGCACTGTTATCAACGAGTCCTCGCTCTCAAATGTACAGAAGTTGCACTACCTGAAAGGAGCTCTCACAGGGGAGGCAGCAAGTGTCTTGGAAAATTTAGAAGTCACAGAGGACAATTTTGAGGCTGCTTGGGATTTATTGAACACACGTTTCAACAAGAGAAAGAATATTATAATGGAGTATGTGAAAAATTTTCACAGTGTATCTCCCGTCTCAACCGCCACTAATTCAAATGTGCGGAAGCTTGTCAACGATGTTGTGGGAGTTATTCAGGCACTTGATACCATGAAGGAGAGTTCCCGTGATCCCTGGCTCATCTATGTTGTGCTGGGAAAGCTGGATCACGAATCCAAGTCACTGTGGGCTCGTGAATGCGGCAATAAAGTACCAACCTGGAACGAGTTTGTGGAATTTCTGTACAATCGCTGCGATGAATTGGATTCCTGTCCCCCAACGGCCAAGAATATTACCAGCGGTGGTTCTACATCACGCGTAAATTCCTCCAAAACTTCCACACATTCCCACAAGAACTCTACCTCATCTCTCGTCGCTGCAAGTGAGAATTCTTGCAAGTGTTGCTCTTCGGGCTCGCACCCTCTCTATGAGTGCCCCAAGTTTTTGTCGCAATCTTCGGATGAGAGATATTCTTTCGTGAGGAAATCTAACCTCTGCCGAAACTGTTTAGTTTCAAAGCATTTTACCAACAATTGCAATTATCGTCGATGTCGCTTGTGTGATGCAAAGCACAACGTTCTACTTCACGAACGCTTTATCGCAGCTGCTTCCGGTTCGGCTACTCCAGCCTCCAGTGTTCCTGCCACCCCTCCAGCGCCATCCACAGCTGACAATCCGACATCTTTTCCTACTACATCAACTGGCCAAGTCGTTCAACATCACCCCACTCCTGGGTCTTCGTCAAATCGGGTTGTTCTGTCGACTTTTCCTTGTCGCACATCGCCGACAAATTCCATGGTCTTCCTGGCAACCGCTATTGTTGAGGTGTTGGACGCTGATGGCAAGCGGATTAAATGCCGCGCAGTTCTGGACAGTGGATCCCAAACATGTCTCATTTCCACTGCCCTCTCAGATTCCCTGAGGCTTAAGAAACATCCAGTCAGTGTTTCACTCACTGGTGTTGGTGGTGTCCAATCAAATATTCGCCACCAAACCGATGTCATTTTATTCTCCACAACGACCTCTGAGAATTTCAATTTGGCGTGCTTAGTCGTACCTCGAGTCACTCGAAATCTTCCCAGCTGGAATGTCAATCCTGATGAAGTGAATATTCCACCAGGCACCATGCTAGCAGACCCTCAGTGGTTTGAAAGCCGTCCAATCGATATCCTGATTGGTGGAACTCATTATTGGGAAATGGTGAAGGACAACACACTTCGTTTGGGTGAAGGAAAGCCACTCCTGAAGGAAACTTCATTTGGATTTGTGGTTGTTGGACAATGGACCACCCAGCAGGAGGAGAATTCTGCTGTCTGCAACATCTCAACTTTGGCTTCCCTCAACAAAACATTGCGTCAATTCTGGGAGCTTGAAGAGGTTCCTGAGGAACCTACCGCATCTCTTGAGCAAGAAGCAGCAGAAAAACACTTCGAAACAACCCATACCAGGGCCTCAGATGGACGTTTCGTGGTGAAGTTACCCTTCAGATCCAATTCTCAGGATTTGGGGGACTCCAGGTCAAAGGCACTCCGCCAATACATGTCTTTGGAGCGGAAATTCCATTCCAATCCAGAATTTCACCGTCTTTACACTAGTGTCATGGACGACTACATTCAGCGTAAATGGCTCGAGACAGTCCCTCCAGACGCTGTCCAGGACTACTCGTACTACATGGCTCATCATGGAGTGTTGAAAGATTCAGCCACAACTCAGTTGAGAGTCGTGTACAACGCAAGTGGAAAGACAAGTACTGGACTTAGCCTCAACGACACTCTCATGGTGGGTCCAGTTGTACAGCCTGACCTGTACACAATATTAATTCGTTTCCGTCGTCATCCGTTTGCCATCACCACAGATATTTCCAAGATGTACCCTCAGCTGATACTACATCATCCTCACTCTGACTTCCAGAGACTTCTGTGGCGAAAAACTCCAGAGGATCCTATCACGGATTATCGGATGACGCGGGTCTGTTTCGGCGTGGCAAGTTCTCCATTCCTTGCCACAAAGGCAATCACTATGCTGGGAGAAGAGCATAAGCAGACTCATCCATTGGCATCCCAAGCTCTACTCAACTCCTTTTATGTCGATGATGGCATCATTTCGGTGGAGACTTGTGATCAAGCCAAGGCTACTTGTACCCAATTGATAGAAGTTCTTGCAAGTGGTGGTTTCACTTTGGGAAAGTGGAACTCAAATTACCCAGGAGTGCTCCCGGATAATTGCCGCCCAACTCAGCAAGGCGTCGATGTAGCGACTACTTCCACCAAGACTTTGGGAATCAAGTGGGACACCAAGGATGATGTTTTCTTCTTCACAGTCGCTCAAGAGGGTGAGGTAAATACCAAACGTCAAGTAGCCTCATTCATCGCTAAAATTTTCGATCCCCTGGGACTAATCGCGCCTGTCGTTATCAACGCAAAGCTTCTTCTTCAAGGACTTCATCAGTTGAAAGGCGGATGGGATGTCGAAGTTCCACCAGAATTTCAAGCTAGTTGGGATCGCTTCCTCCATTCATTGGACAATATCGAATCAATTCGAGTTCCCAGATGGGCTTCCGGAATCGCTCAGGCAAAGGAAGTCCAAATCCACGGTTTTTGCGATGCTAGTCTTCGTGCCTTTGGTGCTGCGGTGTATCTCATCACAAAAAATGATGGTGAAACGACTTCCCACCTACTCACAGCAAAGTCGAGAGTGGCACCAGGGGAGGACAAAAGCCAAACCATACCGCGTTTGGAACTCTGCGGAGCACTCTTGCTAGCGGAACTTGTGGACAAAATTAAAGACATTCTGGGCATTACAGCAGTATACTTATGGACTGACAGTACGGTCGTTCTTTCCTGGCTCTACAACCGTGCATTAGAGTTCAAACCTTTCGTCTCCCATAGAGTGAACAAAATCCTACGCTTGTCGTCTTCTAACCAATGGAGGCACGTTAGGACAGCGGAAAATCCTGCGGATTTGATCACCAGGGGAGCCACCACTCTTCAGATATCAGAATCGCAACTGTGGTGGAATGGGCCATCATGGCTCACTGCAGACTCCAAGGATTGGCCGCCCCAATTCATCTACTCGAACGCTGTTTTGACTTCTCAAGTCACGAAAAACATGAACGCCCGAAGTTACTTAGAAGATTTGGTTCATGTTCACTCATCGTTATTGAAGTGTCAGAGGATCGTGGCCTACGTCTGCAGATTCCGTAAGGCTTGCGGCAAAAGAGTTCCGGTGGAACGGGGGCCAATTTCTTCATCTGAGTTGGATAACGCATTGAAGCACTTAATCCGTCTCGAACAGTCTTCTGCCTCTGATGGACTGGCGGATGCCATTCGTAAAGGAACTGTTGGATCATCCTCCAAGTGGAAACATGTCTCCATTTTGTTTCCGTTCATCGATGACAGCGGACTTATCCGAGTAGGCGGCCGCTTACAAAATTCTCAAGAGTGTTTCGACGCTAAGCATCCTGTTCTGTTGCCCCGAGGAAGATTGGCAGAACTCATAGCCATTCACGAACACCGAAAACTGCTGCATGCTGGCCCACTCACTCTTCTTGCCAATCTTCGGCAGAAATTTTGGCCTATCGCTGGACGTTCTCTAGTGAAACGAGTGTACAGAAGCTGTGTTACCTGTACACGAGCTCGTCCGCGACCTGAATCTCAACTCATGGGAAATCTTCCGGCATCTAGGGTGACATTCCAAAGGCCATTCTGCTTCACTGGCATCGACTATGCGGGACCAATTCCAATCCGCACTTCTCAAAATCGAAATGCTGCGAAGAGAAATGCTTATCTGGCCATCTTCATTTGCATGACCACTCGCGCCATACATATTGAAGTGGTCAGTGCTCTCTCTACAGAAGCCTTTATGGCTGCTCTCAAGCGCTTCGCAGCCCGTCGAGGAACCCCGAAGGTCATTCATTCTGATTGTGGACGTAACTTCGTGGGTGCCAGCCGCGAACTCAAGGATCTCATGAGTTCACCAGCGTTCCAAGAGGAATTGGCTTCTCACAATCAACACCATCAAATCGAATGGAAGTTCAACCCTCCTTTGGCTCCCCACCAAGGCGGATTGTGGGAAGCTGGAGTGCGCTCCATCAAGTACCATCTTAAGCGCACTGTCGGAACAACTGCTCTCACCTTTGAGGAGCTCACCACTGTCCTTACTCAAGTGGAGGCGGTGTTGAACAGCCGCCCCATCGGCCTGGCCTCGGACAACCCGAATGAACAGGAAATCCTCACGCCTGGACATTTCCTTGTGGGATCCAACATCACTTCACCTCCTGATCCTGATCTCACCGAGCTCAATGACAATCAGCTCACTCGTTGGCGTTTGTGTCAGCAACGCTTCCAGCACTTCGCCAATCGCTGGAGACGCGATTACCTCAACACTCTACAGCAACGGTCGAAGTGGAAGGTGCCGCAGAAAAACCTACAAATAGGCCAAGTAGTGCTGACTCTGGACTCCACGTCTTTCGGAGAGAAATGGATTTTAGGAATAGTGGAAGATCTCCACCCGGGCATTGATGGACGAGTAAGGGTCGTGACTATCAGAACTCCCAAGGGACTTTATCGACGATCAGTGAATAAGTTAGCCCGTTTATTCACTGAGGATGCTTCTGAACCATCTGGTTCCAATGGTTCAGCCAGGGGAGCTTATGTTCAAAATTCAAATAGAAACATTTGAATGGTTTTGGTTGAGCGCAAAGAGTTGCTTGCTCTGAGAGAAGAAAGGGAGCACTGCTGCTGATTTCGCTCCTCTTCCTTCTCCCTCCCTTTTTTTTCATTCTTCAAAACTCTCTCCGATTTCCGCAAAACACGTTAAGTGCGCAAAAGATAAATAAATCCCATAAAATATAAAGCAAAGTGTTTTTTGATTAAAGTGTGGGATTGTCTGGTGACGCGAGTGAAGTGTCTGCTTGTCTAGTGAAGAATCTTGGCTGGTGCAGTCCTGGGAAATTTTTTCTGGCCCTTCTCCCCGAATAACCTCATTTTCTTCATCTCCCGGACAGGTAACATATTACTGACTGGGCAGGGCATTCTAGGGAAGGCACAGGATTTCTAATCCCTCTATTTATTTGCACCAGGTAACTTACTACTGACTGGGCAGGGCATTCTAGGGAAGGCACAGGATTTCTAATCCCTCTATTTATTTGCACCAGGTAATTTTACCCACATCGCATTTTCAATTTTTTTTCATTATTTCCAGGAAACCAGTGAATTTGTTAAACCAGTGGACATTTGCTATCAATTCCGGATTGTAGAAATCAAATAATATTTTAAGGTTTCGTGTAAATGAGTTTATTTTAAAATCAACCCATCTGCGATGTTGCTGCACTATGCTTTGGAAAATCACCCACTGTGGTTCGTGTCTCAGGTAAAACCTAAATGTGCCTCGGTTAAAATAGGAATTGAAACAGCTCGGCTAACACTTTTAATACTCATTAAATATTTAATAATTACTTTACTGAATCACTAAATGATGACTTGTAAAACATCCTGCAACTTTATTAAGGCCTTAACTAAATACTTAACCAAGGCCTTTTTAAATAATTTAATTAGGTACTTTCAGTGCCGAATTTAGGTGGGTTCACCGAGGTCACGGCACCGGGCCTCCACATTTAAGGGGCCTCCACATTTAATAAGTCTACCATGGTTACAATTGTCAGAAAATAAAAATTATTAACAAAAAAACTGCAAATTAAATTTTTACTAGCGATTAGAGCATTTATTTTTTACTGGCCAATTTTTATTTTTATTATATTCTCATTTATTCATCGCTGATCACTTTTTAATTTTTTACTGATCATTTCGAATATTTCTGCTGCTCGTTTTTAAATTTTTTACTGACCACTCTTTTTATTTTTTTCTGACCGATTTTTATTTTTTACTGCTGATTTTTAATTTTTTGCTGACCACTTTTTTATTTTTTACTGACCAATTTTTATTTTTTACCCAATGTGCAAACAATTACTCTGACTCAAAAATGACTGGATTTTGTTGTACAAGAAATGGTCAAAAAATTACTCCTAATTGGAATCTTAAAAGATCTCAATAAAAAGTCAAATTCTCTCCACAATTTTGTACTATACTATCACCTTAAACACTGTTTTCTCATTAATTCTTCACATATTTTCTTGTTTTTTGCTACTTTTAATGGAATTTTGGTCAATTTTTTCCAATTTCACTACATTTGCGAACATTTTTCTCATTTGATTATTGCTGAATGAGTCGTCCGATATGTCAAAAATGTTCCAGCTGGATGACAACAACACACAAAATTCTTTTAAATTTTCCATTAAATAGGACTTTTAGATACAAGATTTTTACCATACAATACTCCTGCGACAGGAGCAAACACCTGAATAACGATATTTAATTTTCCATAAAAATTGTCCGGGTATTTATTAAGCAAAACAATGCCTGATTTTTGCTTATTTTTTTTGTCGGCACTGTCTTTTTCTAAATCACAACACATTTCTCTACTGGAGGAGCTTTTCTTCCTAATGTTACACTATAATATTTTTGAGAAAACATGCCAAATTGCCAACTACTTTGCAAATTCACAGCACTGAGTAATTCTATTTGCCATTTGATAAGTGAAATTTCCCTCTGACATACCCAGCGAGGGGAAGATTATTTATAGGGACACTGGAAGTCACTGGAAGAGCCCATTTTGGCGCGTCATATTTTAGTCGTGGGCGAGTAATCTCAGAGTTATTACGACTCCAAGTGACTTTCGTAAAAACCGTCATATTATTCCCCACTTTCCGTCATTCGACGCTCTGTCGACCGTCACAGGACCCATTTTTGGATCCAGAATACATATATCGAACAATAATATTCCTCAAAATTGCTGTTTGGGTATTGATCATATGATAATGTTTTGTTTTTTGCTGATCACTTTTGATTTTGTGCTGATCATGTTTCACTTCTTACTGACCGCTTTTAATAAAATACTGCTCTTTTTTAATTTTTTACTGACCATTTTTTTTATTTTGTACTGACTATTTGGAATTTTTTGCTGACTAAATTTGACTGACAGGTTTTAAGTAAACTTAAAGTTGCTTAAATTTACCTCACATGTTGCACTGTTGGAAAACGTAAAACTTTTAGGGTCCCCACAAATGCGCATTGGGCCTCCACATTTCTAAATCCGGCCTTGGGTACTTTTTATTAAGATTTTGAAAGTATTTAATGTGCAACTTATGAAGATCACTGCAATCAAACTAAGAGCGAAACAATATGACCGAAAGACACATAGTTCCATAATGTTTTATCTATATAAAATACTACAAGCCAATTTGAACAAAACTGTTAACTTATTAGTCTTAAAATTAATTCTAATACCAGATTTTTCTTAATATTGATTCATTACTGAATTATGTTCAACAGACTTCTCATGCCCATATCACTTTTATATAGGTCCTCAAAATGTACAATGTACAAGTACTTGAAAACCATTCGGAGTTGAGTGAAATTCTCAATAGAAACTCAAATTGATTTACTTCAAGCATTCGTTACACTAAAAAAAAAACTTTATGGTACATTTACCATAATAAGGTTAATTATTAAGGGAACTTATAAAAAGGGTTACTTATCGTAAAAAAGTGCACACATCTGGAATCTTTGAACACTTCACAATGAAGATCTTGCTAGTTCTTGCAAATTTATTTCTCTGCAATTCAGCCTATAATATAAGTGATTTTCTATTATTGATGTGCAATCTACGTGAAAACTAAAGAACTGGTTATCCTTGCAGACCATCATCGTATAATTGGAGGAGTACATGCTATACCTGGAGAGTTTCCTCATATGCTTTCAGTACAAATGAATAGCAGTAGTAACCATGGCCATTATTGCGGAGCCTCAATCATAAATGACAGATGGTCCCTCACGGCAGCTCATTGTGTTAAACCTATGTCAATAGATACTGGCGAAGTCGTTGTGATTGCTGGTGCCTGGGATTTTAATAAACCTTCAGAGTATCAACAGAAAGTAATGGTGGACCAGGGTATTCAACATCCTAGCTACAAAGGTCTAGGAAAAAGAGTAGCATTTCATGATATTGGTTTATTGCACCTAGCAAAAGCTCTCGTATGGAATGATTGGATTAAACCTGTGATTTTACCCCATCCCAATACCCCTGTCCATGACGAGGCAGTATTTTCTGGATGGGGCCTCATCGAGGATACGCCATCTGGCTCAACAAATATTCTTCAACGAGCTACAATGCGTGTCATTACTGTAAGTGAATGTTATCATCTTCTGGTTCCACTAGAGAAAACGGAAGACCTCTTTCTCGGAAGAGATATCTGCACAAAGCCCTATACTGAAGGACTATCTGTAAGTTGGAATACCGCAACTTCCGAAAACTAATTGAATATCTCTGACTTGTTACAGGTCTGCATTGGAGACTCTGGAGGGCCTTTCGGTGAATGGCATGGTGATGACTTTCTCCAACTAGGAATTGCTATTTGGACTATCGGCACATGCGGTGAGGCAGATGTACCATCAGTTTTTGCGCGTGTATCTGAATACCTTGGATGGATTCGTTATTACGTCGAAGGCTATAAATATTAATTTTAATGTATTATACCGTAGATGCGGGTGACTTTCTCCCATGCGGGTAACTTTGAGCCCCTCCTGTCCGTAAGCTTTTCTTTAATTCTAATGCTTAAGAACGGTTCTCACCGGGCATTCATGGTAAATCGGATCGGTAAAGACAATCCTTAAATTCTAGAAGTAAATAAAAGCTTACGAACAGGAGGGGGTCAAAGTCAGTCACATTGGACAAAGTCACTCCCACTTACGGTACTGTAAAGTTTGTCAATACATAAGGGATAAAACATGAGCGAAGCAGCTCGAGTTCTCAGTTCTTCAAAAAATGTATGGATTCCTCTAGTTCCCTATGGGTTCCACACATTCTCCGTCTCCGTGAGTACCCCGAGTATTATACGGGTTCCCTGATCAGATTGGCTTGAGGATTTACAAAAGTTTCTCTGCTTAAAAGCTTACGTAGTATGATAGGTTGGCTTTAAACCTCTTCCGCGTATCGACGGCGCAGAATTTGATCCAAATGAAGGTGGTCATTTGGTCTAGTTTATCTTCGATTTATTTTTTCACAATCAAGGTTTGAAGAGAAAGTTTATCTAAACTTAGAGTACGGAGTTATCACACTAGAAAATTTCACATTAAAGTTAAAGTGAAAAGTTGCTCATTAAAACTCCTAGAGCCACTCGAAATCGCTGATTTAGTCAGTACACATTGCTAGAATTGCTCAATGTCACGATGGCACACGGGTTGTCAGATGAATGTTTTTGTTTTTGAAGCATTTCAATCGTTTGAGCGAAAATGTGCAATTTTAGTGAAGAAGAGGAAGTTTTCCTCATGTACGCTACTTTTATGTCTTGCAAAAGGACCCGCTAAGGGAGAAGAAGGAGGTTGTTGGAGAGAGATTGGCTCCTAGCCCGACCTTCACATGGTGTCATTGAAATTCTCTGGGGCGATTTTTTTGGACATAGTAATTTTCTCCGGATGACTTCGGAGGAATTTAAAGAGCTGCTTCAAATCGTAGGGCTTTATTTTTGTTGTGGCTTTACCTTCGGGAAAGGAAAGAAGAGGAATAAGATTATTCTATCCCACGTTGTCGCCGAAGTGGATAATTGTTGTAGGTGGCCGTATCTAGTAAAACCAAACACAGATATTACTTTATTTTAGATTGTACTTCAACTTTTATTAGAATAAATGACTGAGAAAATGACTGAGCAAAAGAAGAGTGAGTAAATCATGACGGTCACTGGCAGGAGAATTCTTTTAGAGGTGCTAGTGGTGTCAGTGGTGGCGCCCTCTAACAATTTTCAAAGGAAGACTACGAAAATCCCGACTGAGGTGTGAATTCCGGCGATTGGTGACTTTAATTTGTCGCAAAACGGCCTGAAAGCCATCAGATCGGCTGCCTCTATTTTTGTATTCCCGACAGTTGTAGTCCCAAACGATGGCGGTTGCCTGATGCACATCCTCAATTAATTCGGTAACCATCTCATTTGACCACGAAATCCTAGAAGTTAATGAAGAAATATAAAATGTAGATCGAACACATTTTTGTTTAGCTTTTTCTTACTTATCCTCTTCACCGATCTTTTTCAAGGCCTTTTGTCCTTTCTCCATCTCGTGCGCGATGAATAGTAAGTATTCGCACTACTTTTTATCACAATTTAATCATGAATAAATTGGTGAGAAAATTGTGGCGCAGAAACTACCCGAATGACTGCAATAAAGCAGTACCTGCTGAAAATTTAATGTGCAAATTTTGCTCATAAATTTGCTCACTTCTCATTAATTTGCTCATTAATTATAAATCGTATTTATGCTATTTTAATCTATTTAAACCAATGTTTGTGACTCGAGTCCACTTTTTTATCACTAAATGAATCGATTTCTTAAAGCTCTTGATGAAAATTGCACATTGGGACACATATCAGCAACAATTAATGTGAATCACATTATAATTTTAATGTGAAATTCTCTAGTATGATACCTCGGTAAATCAAGCATCATCTTAGAGTAATACGATTTTTAGACCTGAAGTTTTGCTAAATGGCCTAACTTTTACTGCTCGAACTCCACAGAGAGAGCAGTATATATAATCCTTCTGTAACGCTGTTTGTCCGTCTGTCCGTCCAGCCGTCGCCAGTTCTAGAGGCCAAACGGTGAGAGATACCGACTTGAGAACTTAGGGGAACCCCTCAAAAGTCGACCCAACATGCCCCTAATTTTCCCCCATTTTGGGATTTCTCGAAAACGAGTCGTGCGATTTTTCTTTTAATTTTTGGATATGTTTTAGAGGGGTCCCGGTCAAAATCCCGAAAGCCAAAATCCCGAATTGCCCACAATCCCGAAAGTCAAAATCCCGAATTTTTAAAAGTGTCATAGCTACTCCCACGATTGCACTCGTGCTTGCTGGAGACAAAGGGAAATCTTCTGTGTTTTGGGAAATTATTCTGAACATTTTTCACCACGTAATTTCATCCCCTTCAGAATTTTAAGAATTCGGGATTTTGGCTTTCAGGATTTTCGTCTTTTCGGGATTTTGGCTTTAGGTATTTTGGCTTTCGGGATTTTGGCTGCCACCGGTTTTAGAGATTACCCAGGCAAATATTTGCCAATATATATATCGAAATACCGTTGAATTATTCATAATAATGGGTTTTCAATGTTAAAGGTTAAAAAAGGCTCTAGAGAGCACATTTATCAGGCGAATGGGATCATATTTGGGCTCGTTGAAAGGTCTTGGAATTTCCGACAAAACTGAACCAGTTCCAATCGATTTTGAACCGATAAGATATCGGTTTAAAACTGATAATTCATTTTTTATTCGAAATTCAATTATATTAGTCCTAGGTTATTTTGGGCAATGTTTCGTGTGATAATCCGTTCAGATCATTTGTGAACCGGTTATGAACCGTTAAGTAATTTTCGCCCGAAAATAATTTTATTACTCTTAAAATTATTTTGTGGGATCATTCGAGTGATTTACAAATCGGTTTAAATCAGTTGAGAACCGGTAAACGGTAAATGATGTTAAAGTACTTTTAAGAAATAGCATCAAAGTCACGAGTTCCAGCACTTCGCAATGCGTGTTTATAATATCATAAATTTTTTTGTGAATTTTTTGGAGAAAATTTAACTCCGAACTGTTCTTATTTAGGAATTTCTAGGACATCTGGGAAGCTCTTACAACAGGTATCTAATATAACTTGGTGATGAAGACTGAAGTAACAATAAGGTGGCTGTGGTCGTTGTACTAAAGGAATAGACTCATAATAAAGCATAGTCTAACTCTATCGTCCTCTGGATGAATAACGTAAAAAGAATATCAGAGTAAGTGCAATTTTAAAATGCTTTTATAAAATGTGTATTAATATGCATTCTAATCAATTTTCCACTATTTTGCTACTCCCTAATTGATAAAAAGTGTTTTATAAGTTCTCTCATTAGAAATGAGAAACAGTCTACCATTGGCAATGGACATCATTGCAGTGCTATTTAACTTATTCCTCGGCTGTTTGGCTGACCTTCAAAGTCATTATAATTTTTTTTAAGTATAAATCAGGATAAAATTTGAATTGATATTATTGTTGCAGACCTTCGTATAGTTGGAGGATATAATGCTACACCTGGAGAGTTTCCTCATATGATTTCGATACAACAGGCTAATGATAAGAATTTTAAAGTTCATATCTGTGGAGGATCAATCGTAAGTCAGATATGGGTCCTTACGGCAGCACATTGCTTTATGGAATCCGAATATTTAATACAAACTCGGAAGATTTTTGTAATTGCTGGTGCTTGGGATTTTAGTGAGCCTTCACAGTATCAACAGGAAGTACTTGTGGACAAAGGCATCCGATATCCCCTCTATAAAAACAAAACTTTATCGCATGATATAGGTTTATTGCATCTCGCAAAAGCCCTCGTCTGGAATGAATGGGTTAAGATAGTGATCCTGCCTGATCCTGATACTCCTCCCAAAGGCAATGCAGTTTTATCAGGTTGGGGCCTCATTAATGTGAAAGAACAAGTCTATCCAAATATTCTTCAACGTCTGTACATGCGCATCCTTACCATGAAGGAATGTTATACTACCTTGATGCCATTTAAAAGGCATGATGAACTCCATTTGGAAATGAATATCTGTACAAAATCTTATACTGATAGGCAATATGTAAGTTAGAGCACCACAACTCTCGTCCGTAGTTTAATCTTCCTTATCCTTTCGCAAGGGTTGCACTGCAGATTCTGGTGGTCCACTGGGTACGTGGGATGGTGATAATTTTATCCAACTAGGAGTCTTTTCTTGGACAATGTATCCTTGTGGTCGGCGTGGTTCTCCAGGTATTTTTGTGCGCGTATCAAAATATGTTGTATGGATTCGTCGTGTAATTGCAACTTATACTAAAATATGATGTCTAGTCTTATCTTAATTGATTCACTTATTTTTCCTATCGACTGAATGACTTTACTTTGCTTCAATTGAAAACTCGGCTCTATAAAATTTATATTGTACACAGGGAGTGAATATGAATGGTCGAAGAGTGAATCCTGAGTGACAGATCGGCTGAACGGTGCCGAACAGTCTCCATGATCGGTTGATCCGTACACACCCAGTGCCGTTACTGAATTACGATAGACCAGCCTTGGTTGAATAACTTGCAGTGAAAGTGTATTTGAATCGACAGATCTCTTAATCTTGTCCACCAATCCCAGTGCGAATCAAGTGTAACGATATATACCTTACGTGTTTCTTCCTTAATTATTCTATGTAAGTTTCCTTTGAAAATGCTAAAAATTCTTATAAAAATGTAACCAAATTGTTCAAAACGCTTTGTAGACCTGATGAAGGGGACATCGTATTCCCGAAACGTTGTAGCGAATAAAAATTGAAAGAAGCGAAAAAAGGTCTTCAGGCCTTGTGCCTGTGTGCTTGCGATTCCTGAAAAAGAGGGCCACTGTTGATTGTTAGTGTCAGTAGTCGGGACACAATAGTTTACTACAATAGTTTGCCCCTGACTGTACACTCTTTATTCTACCAACCCCTACTTATTCATCATAATCGTGTGCTTTAAGCAAACTTATGTTATAGGATGTTCTTATCTTATTGTTTTGTTGACAACGCTAAGCAGTCTCCCAGAAAATGTTCTTTACTGACTGTGACCTTTTTTTTCAGGAAATATGTGACTTAAGCTTAACTATTAAAATGTATTTCCATTAGATAGGCCAGATTCATTAAAGGAATGTAGGATAAATATGAAGTGTTCGAAGCCTTAAAGCCTGTCTCCACCGTTTCATAAATACCTTTCCTTATTACTTATGCCTAAATATCGACTGTACCCATATTAAACACTAGAATATTTATCCAAAGTTCGTTGGTTAATCCTACAAACATTCTTGAAAAGTTTCCGGAAATCTCGTCCAGTGCAGATCTATATATAAACATCGTTTATTAATTTTACAAACCCAATTAGAATAATATCTTTGGATCGTTCGAGTTCATAAGATAAGATTTTGCCAGGGGTCAGCTCTCCATTTTGGATTACCGATGCATCCAGGCCACAATTCGGCCCCTTATGCTTCCCCACTTCTATTTCATCTTATCCTCCGATACGGGTAGCCGCTCTATATCACAGCTCTGCATGCTCACCAATGCCGCTGCTATATCACAGCAGCATATCTCGATACAAATATTCACTGTCACTGATCCAAACCCACATTGTGTTTGGATCAGTGTCAGTGAATATTTGTATCGACTAAAGTACCACTTTCATGCAGAAACTCGTTCACGTACCGGCCTGTATTCTCTAATTGATTCACTTTTTCGCTAATGTGCACCATTGGCATTACTATTCATTCATTCACTGGACGAATTCAAAGCCGATATGGCATGAGATAACTTTTTCTGCTGTTGCTGCTCAACTTTGAACCCAAGACCTCCTACTCATAGAGACAACACTACTCTATCCACTGATCTACTTGAGACTCTTTCGAGTTCATAATATAAAAATGTCATTAGATCTGGAAATTTATTTTCCTGGGGGGGGGGGGGATTCTGTAACCCTGTGAAGTGATCACCTGTAAAAATTGGTGAACGCTTCACTAAAGTAATCGCAAAAAAGATTTTGTAACTTGCGATAGCTTCACGTGAAGGGATCACTTTTAGGTTATGTGTTTCACTTGTCAATTTTTCGATGAAGATGTTGTTCTTACTCGGTGAAGCCAATGAAATTTTTTTTCATACTCAGTTTGAAAAATAGCACTACATCATTTCTAATACTCAATTCCAGTGTTTTCCATTGTTATTTAGTTCAAATATTGATGGAAATCTTAAATTTAATAAAATTTTTAACACACTTCCCCTCTCTGCTTCACGCAAAGTTACAGAATAACTTTTCTAGCAGTCGTGAAGCGAAGCCCGTGAACCTTTCACTAGTGAATCGTTCACTAGTGAAGCGTTCACAGAGTTAGAGAATTCCTACTCTGGTGCTCTGTTTAAGCTTGGGAGGAAGCCGAGCTCATTAATCAGTTCGATGTATATGCCACACATATTATTTATATTGCTTCTGTAATTATAATTCACGCTTGAACGATGTTTTTTAGGACACGTTGTAATTATTTTTAAACTTTTTTGACACACTTCTATTGATAAGAAACCCGAAGGTTCAATAAAACTTCTAACACATTAGAAATTAGAAACAGTTGATCGTTAACAATGAAGATAATTTTAATGCTAGTTAATTTATTTCTTGGTTATGTGGCAAGCCCCACTAATCCTAAGGTTCTTTATCCGATGCCTCGCTGCCAAACTTCAGAAGCTAAATATTCTTGAAAATCAGCCTATTGACCTAGTTAAGAGAATGCTTATTTGGAAATTGATGTTAATGTAGCCTAATCATAATTTTAATATAATTATGGTAAGGTGTCTCTCAGCAGAAGCCGTAGGTATATCCAGTAGATAAGTCTAATAAGCCAGGAGACGGCTTAGTTGAAAACTGTTGGAAATACAGTCTAATCATTATTTAGATTATAATGACGTTAATCCGTTTCTCGGCTGAAGCCGTAGGTCTGCCCAACAGATAAGACCCTAGAACATCTATGGCTTAAGCCGTGCAACGGGTTTAGTTGAAAATTTAAGCAAAGGTCGTACAGGTAGTTTAAAAGGCTTACTTTAGCTTCAGGGCGTGACTTTGTTCCGTGCTGTTGGTAATCTTTTCTTTAATTCTAGCACTTTAGCATGATTTTCTACAATCGGGCTGGGTATATTGAATCACTGAAGACCATATTGAAATGTTAGAATTAAAGAAAAGCTTATGAACAGTATATAAAGGTAAATTCGTCCAAATCTACGATAAGTCAAGGTTTTTTTTTAGGAAATTTTGACAAAGATTTGGATGGTAAGGGTAAATAATCTATTACTCTAAAAAACTAATAGAATTGCTTGTCGAGAATTTTGAAACCTTCGGGAACTGGGCTAAACCTGAAGTTTAAAAACTTCTCTAGGTTTTCCGAGTCAATTACAGGATTAAGAAGCCTAATCTTTAAGGACTAATGGGTCACCTATGACTCAGGGAAATTAATTCATTTTGACTATATATCTGAAGTTAGTTTTTTATCTTGAAGTAGCCTAAAGGATGGTTTTTTCGTCACTGTTAACCTAGTTGTTATCAAACGGGTTAAGCTGTCTATATACCTTTAGTTAAATGTAGTTTACTCCTTATTTTGAACAAAATTACGCTAAGCCGTTTCTCGGCTAATCCTCATGTCTGTCAAGGCCCTTAGAATAGTATATGTCTTCAGGTATTTTGTTTACATGGCGTTACTGTATTAACTTCTTAGTTTGTGATATAGATATTTTCGACCTTCGAAAACTAGGGTGATCATCTGGTGGAAAGACCCATTTAGCTTCGTTTTCTTACGGTTCAAAATTTATAAACAATGTGACTGAGTTCCAAATATTTGGAAAGGATTTATATGAATTTAACTTTGTTCTTGATCTTGGATCTGAAAAAGCAATTAGCACTATCACTCTAAAATATTATATGTTTAATATAGGTAGGGTAAGTGTGCCTAATTCCGGCCAGCTTGCAATTTCGGCCACCTTTTTTGTTCCTCGAATTTCCATGAACTTTTAGATTTTATGTACTCTAGAGATTATACAATGCAAAAGAATAACAAAAAATATAGCTACGACAAACGAGATGACGTGAAAAAGATATTAGAAGAATTCTCGAAGGGCAAGGAACTATGAGAATGAAGGTGGCCGAAATAGGACACCAAAGCTATGTCTATATTTTTATTCATTTTAAAATTTATTAAGAATGATTTTAGAGTAAATAAAGACGGTAAACTCTTTACAAGGTTCCAAGCAACATTCTTTCAGAAGAAAGAATAAAAAAATCAATTTGTATTTAAAATATTACATTTCAAACTTGAGACTTTGACGCTTGCATGCAACTATGCCGAAATTTGGCACACTTACCCTACTCTTTTACCTTAAACATTAATTTTTCGAAGGGCCCAAGAAACCGTTTAAACTAAATATTATATCCGACTTACATCTCTTGTTTATTCAACATGAATGTTCTTTATTTTATAGGCCCATAGGGTAAGTGTGCTAAATTCCGGTCAGCTTGCTATTTCGGCCACCTTTTTTGTTCTTCGAATTTCCATGAACTTTTAGATTTTACGTACTCTAGAGATTTTACAACGCAAAAAATAATAAAAATTGTCGCTTCGACGAAAAAGATGATCCACAAAAGACATTGGAAGAATTCGCGAAGGGCAAGGAACTATGAGAATGAAGGTGGTCGAAATAGGACACCAAAGCTATGTTTATATTTTTATTCATTATTAAATGTATTAAGAATGATTTTAGAGTAAATAAAGACGGTAAACTCTTTACAAGGTTCCAAGCAACACTCTTTCAGAAGAAAGAATTTAAAAAAAATCAGTTTGAATTTAAAATATTACATTTCAAACTTAAGACTTTGACGCTTGTATGTAAGTATGCCGAAATTTGGCACACTTACCCTAGTTTAAAAAAGAAATCCTTGTTTCAAACCTGTTTCACAAATAAATAGTTTTGGGTACCATTTAAACTTAGTCACAGGAGATCCAACATTTTTCTTAAGAAAGGATATTACATTTTGATACAGGTAATGTCAAATTCAGAAGGAAGCATTAGTTCCTTATCAAATAGTCTTATATATTCAGCAAAGAACTGTCAATCATTGTCACCCAAGTCAAAGCTCAGAGTTTCATACTTAAGCACTATCTTGGAGAAATTTCCACTGAAAAATCTTCCAAAGGTTTTGAGGAATGGGAAAATATTCAAGAGTACCCTGCGGGAAGTAGTTCAAAAGGAGTCAGTTGAAAGTTCTTGAAAGTCGAGAAGGACTTTAAGTTTTGAGGGTTGTAGACTGATTTTGTTGTAATCTGCCGAGACAGAGACACCTCAATTGACGACCTGCTGAACTCCACTTTGTCGGCAATCAGTCAATGTTCCATGGGTTGAATGTTTCATATGGTGGCTCATTTGTGTGTTGAACTCAAAAGCAAGGGGGACCCATACTCCCCCAATGTCTATTTTTACCGCCCACCCACAGTCTCGCCCCGTCGATTTGAGCGCCAGACTGGGAGTCTTCAGCTGAATCGATCAATATGGGAGAGTTTCTGATTGATGGTTTCATCGCAATGACCGTCTCTTTTGTATATTGGCATCCATTGACCTCAACCTTCTTCGGCGGGAACTTCACCTCCGATGCACAACAAAAGCTAGTCCCTCCTCTATTATCCTGAAGGAAAAAAAATAGACAGCACCGTCCAAAGCTGCCCACAGTCGAGTGGAACTTTGCACTGAGGGTGGAAAGTCTGCACAAGAGATGCCCTCCTTCACGACTAACTTTTTTTTTGTGCAATCCTCGCTACATTGTGAGAAAAGGCGAGGACGAAAGAGAAAGAATCCACTATTGAAAGTGTCACGATGCAAGTCAATGTTTGGAGACTTTGAGTCAATGTTCAAAGCTTTGGGGATCTTTTATGTCCTCAACCACCTCCCCAATATAATTCTATAAACAGACCATGTACAGTGAAAAGAAACTCCAGTTCAAGTGAAAAGAAATGCATAAAAGAAGCACCCCCTACCCCAAAGACAGAAGGGGGGCACCAAGTAAGAAAAGTATGGTGTTGAGCAAGCTGATGTTGGGTTTATTTTACTTTTATTGCTTTTTCCATGACAATTTTCTCTTTTAACTTTAACTACCATTTTGGAGCATAAAATGAATCGTCCAATAAAACAAATCGATTTCCTTACAGGACGAGAGAATATTTATTATTTAAATTGTTTAAATAAGGCTCACATGAAGCTATGCTGGGCAGATGAAAGGGATTTTTTGTGGGATTTTTTTTTGGTGAATGAAACAGAAAAATTTGTCGGAAAATTAGAGAATTTCGGCTCTGATAATCCAGTAAATTTCAGCCGTAATTTTTATATTCAGTTGAATCTTCGTATCTATTCAGAGGAGATCCTAATGGTAAGGGCCTTGACACACTCGAGGATTAGCCGAGAGACGGATTAGCGTAATTATATTCCAAAAAACAGTTAAACCACACTTCTATCATTTTGCATTAAGCCGTCTCTCGACTTAAGTCTCAAGTGTGTCGAGAACCTAAAATAAATTACTAAGAATCGGTTTTAGTCCATCCGTTGAGGATCTGTTCGATATTCCAAACAACAAATAACAAAACAACTTTAAGCAGTTATTGATGATATTAAGATAACAAATGTCAACCTTAACACTAAGTCCTTAATTAAGCTTCTTTTTAAGTATTTAACTAAGCACTTTGTTTAAGGACACGTTAAGGAAATGTAGGAATGATTCGCACACAGTGCACTTTCAAACGATACGATTTTTTTCCATGTTTGCAAAGACCTGGCGTAAGGGACAGCGCGCTACCTTCGGACGACTCAAGCTTCAGACAATTTAATTTCTTCTCTATGTTCCTTATGAATTTCTCTCATAGCTTTTTTCTGAAAATTTAAGGAATTGGACTAGCTATTTAAATATAATATTATAACGGGCAAATTTTTTTTATAACACATTGAAAAACATGATTTATTTCCCTTACCATTTATGCCCTTTCCCTTACCATTATGCCATATACACACTTACGACTTAAGACGAGAGACAACTTAGTGGAAAATGATGGAAATGTAGTTTGATCATTATTTCTAATATAGTTACGCTAAGCCGTCTCTCGGCTAATTCTCAGGTCTGTCAAGGCCCTTACTCAACTTGTCTCATGAGACTAATAGTTATCTATCATAATTTTTAAACATTCTATATTTAGGAATTAAGCGACAAACTCAATTTCTAGTAGTAGGTTGTTCTTAACACTGATTTTTACGTCTATACGCTATGTAAACTTATATTGACCATTTTTTCAGTTTAAGGTAAAGTACCCATACTCGACCGGGTTCCTCGACTCGACCAGTAGGTAAATTTTTGAATATTTGATGAGCAATTTCGTCAATTTCTATGAATTTGTCACTGGTTCGTATTATTCATGGAATGATTGACCTATTAATGTTAGATCATATGCTAAATATTGTAGCAATTATAAATAAAATGAATAAATAAATCCGATTGAGACGAGGAACCGGTCGAGCGAGAGCACTTTACCTTACAAGGATCCTTTTAGTTTCTATGAATATGAATTCAGACAGATTTCGTTCTCTGAAATCCAGTTTGTAGTTTAAAAACGGCAATGTTTACAACTACCCCATGTCTACTACTACCGCAGTTTATTCCTATTTACTGACCAAATTTATTTTTTAGGCCTTAAACACACTTACGGCTAAAGTCCAGAGACGACTAAGCTCATTCGTAGCCAAGCCAGATCCTGACACACTACAACGAGACTTAGCATTCACTAGTATCCACAAAACATAACTTTTTTTCAGATATTTCTACTGAAATGCACTAATATTACATTGAAAATGTAACTACTTGTAAATTTACTTTACAATTCTCGTACAAAAACAAGAATTATTCACTAGAATCGCCTAAATTGGCTTAAATCGCAAGATAGTTACCACTTCATAAATAATTATATAATAAAAATAAACAATGATTATTGCACATGAACTGAGATTAAATTTACAAATAGTTTCATTTTAAATAATACATTGCATTAAAACCCACAAAAGCTATGTTTTGCTGATACCAGTGAATGCTAAGCCTCGTTCGTAATGCGTCAGGAATTGACTTGGCTATGAACGAGCTTAGCCGTCTCTAGACTTTAGTCGTAAGTGTGTCTAGGGAATAACTTAACAAACTGCACATTTGCTTTTAGTCTCTTTTGAGGTTATTTTTAATTTGTCTATTATTCCAATTAACCCTTTTTGCCGCTACGTGTTGCAGAAGAAGGTAAACAACGAGACCGAAAGCTCTGGGCAAGACAGAAAATTTGTTTTTCTTCTTGAGATGAAACAAAATTTCTACTGGCTATCACCGGAGGTGTCGTCATAGAATATTCCGATATTTTCGTCTAACAAGTTCATTAATTAAGGACATAATAAGTACTTATTAAGGACTTACTTATCAACCATTTAAGGACAAATGAGACATCGGTGTCCCAAAACAAAGGCATTATTTTGACTACAAAAGTTATTTTGTCCTCTAAATAGTCCGCAAATTAGTTTTTTTTTGGGACACCGGTGTTCCATTCGTTCTTAAAGGGTTAAGGACTCTTCTTGTCGTATACTGTAGATCGACAACATTTACAATATGCCCTCATTTGCAGAATTACACTGGTTAAAGCTTACTGCCATCCGGGATATTTGGCCTAGATTTGAAAACTATAGCAAAGCACAAGATAATGGATATGTGTAAATTAATTTGTAGTTATCTTCGTCACTTACCTTACGTACCAGGTTTACAAAACTCGTTAACTAAACAAAAGGAATTATCCTTGTATTATAATGAGCAATAGATTTATTATCATGGTTCATTTATTATTGTATTTAAAAATTTTAAATTGTCTTATAATTTAGGGTAAAGTGGTACACGTTGGACAGGGCTTTTTTTCTTAATAAATTTAGTACTTCATTTTTATTTGTATATTTTTAATGCATTGGTTTTATAATTTGATTCCTTGTGCTTAAAAACAAATTTTGTACTTTATTTATCAAGAAAAAAGCCATGTCCAACTTGTACCGGCGAATTGTCCAATTTTTAACACTATGTCCAACTTATATCATTTTACCCTACTTTTCAAAGCAATATAAAAAATTTCAGTGCAATTGTGATAGTTTCTTCCTCTTTTCACTAACATCTTCCAGTAAACATTTTGAGACAAGTGAGTGAAAAATTTCCACTAAAACCCATTTGAGTGGGAAAATGGCTGGAAAAGCTGAAAAGCATTGGCAATGTCGGTACGGAATGTTGTTGTGAAGACCAAAACAGTGAGTTTATTGGGCGTCGAAATGATACAATATCGCGAGGAAGCAGGTGCAACTCATCATGATCGACGTTGAAATGGAATTTGCTGGGATTCTGGAATCTTCTTGGGTTATATTTTTCCGACTTTACGTGTCCGATCAATGGTGGTTTCTGTGCTCGAAGAAGGGAGTCCGGGTGGAAGAAATTGCATTAGATTTTTATTAGAAACGATAAAATTTTATATTACACTTTTTTTCTGCTCTTTTCTATCGCCACTGAACACTTCTTGGGTTTTGTGTTGTTTCACCGTTAAAACAACCCCCATGCCTTGTACTGCAGAGCATCAATGTTAACTCGCCACACCGCCCAAGTCTTTACGGTGGGGTGGCTTAGAAGGGCAAAACCACCCTCATACCCCAGATACAACCTTTCCCTCCCAAAGTGGATGGCTAAAGTGCCTTATCAACAAATGGCGAAGCGTTCATTTTTATTTTCTACCTTATTCGCCTTTAAGTAACAACCCCAAAATGTATGAGATAGCAGGAGCCAGGGCCATGAGATGTAAGGGTGGGTTTGGGTAAATTTCGAGATCTGTTGTTTATTGCTGGAAGTAAATGAGGTAAAACATTTTTCGGGGGAGGGTGATTAGAGGACATACACACATCTCAAGTGGGTGGGATATTTGGCTGTCTTATCGCTCCATGAAAGACGAAGGCCAAATGACAGTGGATGGAGCTTCTGGGCAAAAAAAAAGAGTGCCTGTGTTAAATCAATCCCAACTCCCAGTGACGTTAAACATGAAATCAACTTCCGGATCGTTTCTATCCCGGCGGGTATTTCAATCAAGACATTCCGTTTGTCTCCTCTGAATCACCTCTTCCCAGTTTCCCCCTTGAGACACAATACACTCGTGTTCTTCGCCTTGATTTAGTGTTGGGTCTGCATGAAAAGGGGCTTTTAGCAAAATGAGGACCCTGGGAACATCTTCTGGAGGGGAGAAAATTGAGGAAAGAATCTGCTAAAGAGTCGGCAAATTTTATTTCATAAACTTTCCCTGGGACTATGGCAGAGTCCTTAAGAATTAGGACGACCCTTTCTTGCCAAAGGCGGATACCTTGGTCAATTTTATGTTATTACCCATTGAGGTACATCCAACTTGTCACATAAAGTCCAACCGAAATCAGCCGAAAGAATGTTACTTTGATTTTCATGAATTCTTAAGTGTTATTGGTAAGTGGCCGAATGATAGCATCCCAACCCATTTACCCTACTTATGGCCACATTCTATAAAAACCTTTTGGCTGATTTGAAAGTCTTTAATTAAATTTGATCGCTAAGGACTTTAAAAAATTTAAAAAATCTAAATGAAATAGGAGAAGATGGGGCAGTGTCGCTTACATCATCATCATCATCATCATTTTTAATCGCTTATTCCTGATGGGGTCGCGGACCCATGATATCCATATTAGCAGCCCACGCCTGTCGATCCTCCGCCACTTCAGGAAGATGTTCGAGTTCGATCTCACGGTGATCCCAGGCAAGATTATGAATTTGATTCAGCCACCTTGTCCTAAGTCTGTCCCGAGATCGACGCCTCCTCACAATGACTTGCAGCTTTTCTGGGAAATCTTGTTATGCTTACATATTATTTTATAATATTATTAAGAAGTCTTTGATTACCTTTTAAGTAATTGTGAAGACCAAAAGTTTGTTGCCTAAAGTGTGAACGAGAAACCAGAGGGATAATTCACGAGCGTAACCAGATAAGTATTTGACTGGTTAATATATTTTATAAATGGAGTATTGTACGAGATAATTAGTGTTGGTCATGGATAAATTTCCGATTTACTATATGCAATCGATGACCGAAATAGACAGTAATCAGAAACTAGTTGTGACCGTTGTGACTGGTTATTTCCAAGAATTTGACTTCACATGGAAAAATAATAGAAAAAACTACTTTTTCATTTTTTTTCTTTTTGAAAATGAGTTCCTTGCACTCCGTAGACCTTGTCTATGTATTTTAGAAATATATATTTAATTATATTTCATATAAAAATTAATCGTTTGGCAAAAGTTCTTACTTATTTATGATGTGCCAAAAGTTTGTTGCCCCATTTGAAGTAAGTAATTCAAAATTGTTAAAAATATGAAACCAACTTAAGTTAAAACGGTTATATTTTCAGTTTATGTTACTTGATAGGCAAATGGTGAATTTATACATTTATAAAGCTGTCAACTGTAAATAAATGTACAGTAGACTCTCTCAAATTCGAGCATTTGAGACCGAAATGTCACCCGAATTAGAGAGCAATTCGGTCGCCCAAATATTTGAAATGCAACGATATTTTGGTCATCTGCATACTTATTTTAAGTTTAGATACTCAAACCGTGGTAAATTTGGACATATTTAGTTCATTCGATAATTTCAATCAAACGTGCAAAATGTCAATAAACTTTTTTCAAATTTAATTGCAGCTCGAAGAAAAAAGTAGCCCGATATTAAAAGAGCCGAATTAGCTAGAGTCTACTGTATATAAAAGTAATAATAAATAACATAAAATTAACTGCCGTAATCTACCGGATGATCTACTGGAATCTATCGGAGATAGAAACTGTCGGAATGAATCTCCGTCGTCAATTGCCTTATTTTATGAAAATTACGACAGGTTATCATAGTAGTAGATTTTAAGTGTGTTCTAGTCCGTTTCCGTTATTTATTGATTATCTATTTTTTAAGTTATTGACAGTTTGATCCTTTTTAGGTCTTTTAATGGACAGGATATCGGTCAAAATAGGCCTAAAGCCTAAGACCTGAGCAAAGGGATTTAAGGGGAGGAACAAAAAAAAACAAATGACAGGTTATACATAAAATATTCAAAATTTATTATGATAAGGTACGGGTACAGTCGGCAAAAGCTACTAGTAGACCCAGGATTGGAATCAGAGGATTGATAATCGCATTGTAGGGTAAGATGAGGTAATTTGGAATCTGTCTAATTTGGAACTGTGATATTTTCTAACAGTTTTAGATGGCAAGAGGAATAAACGACGGAGAAGTACTCTTAAATGTTACGTCTTGTACTCCTTCGTGGTTTTCCTTTTCTGGGATTCCAAATTAACCTATCTTACCTTAAGTGTCTTTGCTGGTGATACTTCGCTGTCTACTGCAAAAAATTACAGTCAGTTGGTTACCGAAGGAACAGAGGGGAAACTGAGGGATAACAAAATACGGGGTAGCACCAAACGCTGCTATTTTTTAATCAGGTATTCAACTTCAGAGGACAAAGACTTATAGAAATTTATAGGCATTACAGGGATACTTGTCCACTGAGGCAATGATCGAGATAGTCCAAGTTGTTTAGAATTAAAAATTAGTGTTTGATGCTACCCCGTGTTTGATGGTGCCCCAGTTTCCCCTACGCAGTAAATGATATCAAAATCAACTGCGAATATTAAATCCTAAAAATTATATGAAAATGAGACAAACTCGTAACATTGAGCTCTTAATTAAGGCCTTTGATAAAGTCCTTAATTAAGTAGTTTGCATTAAGGGCGTGAAAAGTACTTTCAGTAAGTACTTAATTAAGGACTTTTAACTAAGCACTTTTTTAATTCTTCGTATTTTTTATTCTCAAAAAAGAACTCAAAAGTATAATTCTGCTAATTGGCAAGAAGAATACGACATAAGGTCGACCCTTTCGCCAAGTATGAGTCACTGTGCCATCTAGTTATCTTTCTTGCAAATGTAATTATGTTACTTTTAGTATGCAGTACCTCATACTGTTTAAAACAATAATTCAAATCGGTTATATAACTAGCGCAACACTAGTAAAGTACATGAATTTGTATAAATAAAGAAAGCAACGATTTTAGTCCAAAATTAGAAAAGTGAACTACTGTGTTATCAAGTAGACTTTCATTGGAGCATTTTGTAGTTTGGCAAAGTGGCTGTAACCCCAGGGATTCATTTAATGGGTTTTATGCGGTGTATGTGACTTAATTCTGTTTTAAAAACATCCACACATCAATTGCAGGAAGAGCAAGGTAAGAGGTTGAATCTTGCACAGACATTCAATTCACCTTTATTGGTTGGAAGTTTGAACAAAAAGCCATTAGATGACCAACATTGGACGGAATATTGTTCTATTTTGCACTCAGCAAGGGGTTCTGGCTGTCGTCGGTCCAAGAATGACAAATCCAACTAAGGGAATACGAGAGCCATTCGATAATCCCATAAAGCATGTCACCACCATAATTTCCGCCTCGATGGTAACACTGGTGATGGTAAATGCAGGGAAAATTGAGAGAAGCATGGTGAATGCTAAATAAAGTGAATGACTCAAACATCATTAGATTATCAATTTATTAGTGATGTGAGTGCGTACGTTGGGTGAACCCATTAAAACAATATAAAATCAATACGAGGAGTCTAACATCATCATCGTGCATTCAATTTCTTGCATACGGTATCCTCTTTAAATTGCACATAAGAAGCCAGCACTTCACCAACTAATGATAGCGTATCAATTTCACGTGGATCTCTCTCTCTCTCTCTCTTGGGTGAATTTTATTCCTCACGAATACAGTGTTTCTCCATAGTCTCTTCTCTCCCCCAAACCCCATAATTTTGCCATATCAATAGCCATATTTATGGTATGTCATTTGAAATCGTGTGTACATATTGAGAGCTCTAATAATTCCGGACATAGGCGAAGAATCGATGAAATATAGCATTATGAGTGACTTCTTACATGTTTACGATGATATAAGATTTAACGACTCCGTATTATAACCCTGAGCCAGCACACACCAAAATGACCAATAATGGCCATCATGTGGCATTATTCTCTACCATGCAATTCCATCCAGTGCGGAATCCAAGAAATGTCTCTTCTATTCAAGTGAGCCCTCAGGAACCTTCAACACGGAGGGGAGTAAAAAAGACGTCGCCAAGATGACATGCAACTCTCTCAGACTCCGGGAAAAAAGAAGATTACCTCAGCAAATTAATAGCTCACCATCTTCTATCACACAGTGGATTATGTTGAACGCGTGAATTTTCATTGCGACCATCGTTGCTTTTATGTTTCCGTATTTCAGTTGCTTCTTCACCACTGTAGTTACTCCAAAATGACTCATTACCCACTTGCATGACTCTTAAAATCGTAAAAAGATAAGGAATGGGCAAGATTTGCGTCTTATACAGGTAAAATTTAGAAAAGGACTGTGATATCTTAATGGGAATGCAAAGAGCTTTTACAAAATGATATTGGGTGGTTTTATAAGTTCTTATGGAATTTTCATTTATGCCATTATTGGGGAGGGAAGGTTTTCAGGCTTCGCACACACTATCGCTTCGAACACTTCATAATTTTCTCAGTATTCCTTTAACGAATTTGCCTTATTTTTTTTAGAAAATATATTGCTATTAGGTCAGCTTTAAAAGGAATATGAAAAGTACAAAGTATTTGAAGCTAGAATGTGTGCGAGGTCTGTGCGCCTTCTCCTAAGGTGGATAAGCCTATTGGGTTATCTAAGTTGGGAACATTAATAACCTTTCAAAGAGACAAAGCCACTACAAAGCCTAGCCAAACCTATTCGAAAATCTACCGTAATCCTAAAGTGGAAGTTCGATTTCGACATTACGAATTTCGATAATCAATCGAATACGAATTTGTTCTCCCATTACGAATTTCGATAATCAACCGTCAACAATGCCAACAACAGTGTGCAAGCGTTTGCTACAAAAAGTGTAGGGGAATGTAGGCATGGTTCGCACAGAGTGAACCTTCAAACGATGCGAGTTTTCTCTTTGTTTGCAGAGAGCTGACCCACCATTTCTCATCTCGTTTCATAAGCTTAATAATGATCTATCTTATGGCTAAGAAATGAAGAACTAACTCTTTGCAAACAAAGAGAGAAATTTACGTTATTTGAAGGTTCACTCTGTGCGAACCATGCCAACATTCCCCTAGTTTTGTGGAATTTCAGGATGGAAAAACATTTTAATTGTAATTTTGAAAAATCAATGCGCTTTTCATGAAATTGCTCACTTTTATGTAACTCGTCGGCTTAAACGTTCGACCTTCCAACCGGTTTTTAAGTAAGTTCTCTCTGATATACCTTTGATTCGATAAAGGAAAAACCTCAACCGAAGAGATCTCTGAAATCGAGAAGGTTATTACTGAACGAGAGGATTGAATCTAATTTACATGACGTTCCCATAGGTAGATCTAGAGTCGCTTAGGACGCCTACAACACCTACGACCGGCTACTCTTCAAAATTCGGATAAATTCGGATAAGCCAGGGTCACAAATGGAATAATTGGGAATCACGAACTACCTCGTTGATTCATTACTCATTATGCATTTCGAATACATCACAAACCCATTGTGTAATGCAATACAGGCAGAAATTTTCGATCTTCGTTACTTAATTTACCCCTATCATTTTAATTTAGTTTTTTGAATACACTGGAGAGGTTACATTCTCTTGCATTTTTTTATTTCCAAATACGATTTTCTTTTAGCAAGTCCATCTAAAACAGAGAATCTTCAGTCCTAAATCTTATACGGGCTTCAGACCTAAGACTTAGCCATATGGCTTAACTGGTCTAATTTCTTATAAATCACAATTTTTGGAAAAATTTAACTTAGAATTGGATTTTATTAAAGATAAGCGACCTATTAGATTCTCGAAAAACAATAAAGTTGTTTGCAATTCAGGATTTTGAGACCTTTTGGAACTGGGCTAAACATTAAGTCTGAAGACCGTCTTAGCCATGTGACTTATGGGATGGACAAACCTACGGCTTAATGTAATTTTAACCAAAATAATGCTTAAGACAATATTCTCATTAGTTCCCTACTAAACCGTTACTAGACTTAAGCAGTAAGTCTGCATAGGTCATTAAATTCTCTAATTTCTTAAGATGGTATTTCCTTTAAATTTCATCTTTAAAACCTACTCCTTAAAAGAAAATTAGGTAATGTTATCTTCCATGGACATATTTCTTTAGAATCACTATCTAAAAATTTATGAATTCACTGTGTAATGGGTATTAGATTTTAATAGCCGGATAGTAAATTTTACTATCCTTATTTATATTTTACCTTTGACCAATATTTAGATTTTTATAGCACAAAATTAGGGTGACTGTTGCAAAAAAACACCTAACTTTTAATTTTGAAATGTACAGAGATAATATTACATCATTATGTCATTACGCATTTAAATTTATTGCTACTTCTTTTCAGGAGAGTTCTTTGGAACATTGAAAACAAGTTTATCATCTTTGTTTTCTTTAAATCAATTTTTAAAATTTTTAAAAAATTAATAAAAATAGAGACATTGCTTTGGATTAGCTGTTAAAATTTATATTCCTCGGGTCAGATTTATTAAGAAATATAGTAAGGGAACACTTGAAAAAAAGATGAGTTTTCAGAAGTTTGCGTACGCCTAAAGGGCACCGGACTTTCACCATTTTCCTCTAAACTAACCAATTTTAGATCGACTGGCATTAGGCGATGGGAAATTGATCTTACGCACCAATTTACAGCTTTGAATGTCCTGAAAAAAGAAACAGGATGTACTAAACCATTTATTTAAGCTGTACCTCATACCATTGTGAGTCCTGACGGGTCTTACCTAAATAGCATTTCAGGGATCCTGGGATTATTCATATCGAAATTGTGCAATTAATGGGATTACACAAATACACTTACGCATACGAAAAAAAGGAATTAGTTTTGTGGGTTCGGCCGTCGACTGAGTTAACATGTGTCGAATAGGCCGTAGGTGTATGGACCGAATGTCCATGTAGACAGACAAACTCTAAAACATATCCAAAATTAAAAAAAAAAACATGGTTTTAGAGAGGAAGAAGACGGCAGAAGGAAAATGGGTGAAAGGCCGGTATATCTGGAGGGGGTTCCCTTAAGATTCCAGATATCTATTTCTAACCGTTAAGCCTATAAATAGAAAAAATAAAATAAAATAAACAAAACCTTTAAAGAAAATCTCTAAAGTAATATATTACAAATCTCATTTTCAGAAATGCCCATTGAAATAGGGCTATAACATTTTTATCAAACTATAAGGCAACGTATACCGTAAACATAAAGGGTATCTATGATCTATGCAAATTCTTAGTGTAAAATATATATCTCCGGAAGAAGTCCCTAGTTTCTCTTAGAAAATTTTATATACTGGAATAAACCCTATCTAACCCTTATTTGGCCACAAGAAATAGCCAATGATAAATTGTTGAACTTGAAAAGTTAAGTTTACTTTTGAAGACGTCCACCCTCTGTAAGTTAGACTTAAGTTTACCACATCACAATAGATGAATCTATTGGTCCCATGAGGCAAGATATCTGTTCCTAAAGGTCGGTGAAGAAGTTCAGAAAGCGATAGGGCAAAATCACATTGTGTGAAAAGCACCCCATTGGAAAAATTTTCGACAACAGCGACGACACATTGGCGCATTATATAAAATCTCTATAAAGAAAAACCATTATCTCGACCATAATTCCTTGATAATGCGCCACGCTAGTTTATAACAGGAAGACTCCTCGTACTTTGGAAAGAAAACCCAGCGCCTGGTTGGATGGGGTGGTTTTGAGTGCTAACTTAACCCAATCTCAATTCACTGTCGCAAACATAATCGTATTTTTATAGTGTTGTCTAACCCTCTGTGCAGAAAGGAGAGAAAAAAAGAGGCAAAAGTAGGGGGATATTGAAGCATCCATTGGAAGGTATATCGATAAATTGGGATTATTTTCATTTTATTTAAATTTCCGCTCAGCGCATCCATGAAAAGCCCCCCCCTGTTCTCTCTTTCGCTGGAGATTTGCGGGGTTGATCGTAAACCGTGGTGGATTTTTTTGTATCCTTCACAAAAGCGAATTAGTCGTGATCTCCATTCAATAGCAGCGCCCTTTTGAGAATCTCTGCATCTCACGTTGCGTCTCTTGAAATAGTCGTGAATGAGGTTATTGAATTATCCACTGGAGCTTCTTCATCTTTTGCATACACACACTTTGAGTGAAAGTCAAGGGGTGGTAAACGTACTTTAAACTAAATATTAAAGTTTAAACTAAACCTTATTGGAAATTATATGGTGCTAAATGAAGCGTTTAAAAAAAAAAACGTTGCAAATTAAATAGGGAGAGATGGGGCTACATTGTTACACGATTTTTTCGCATACTTTTAAAAGAGCCTAGGCTTTATTGCGATGTTATTTAGATAGCCAAATTAAGTAGCGAACTAAATAAAATATAGATACGATCTAGATTCTTTTAGAAATATGCAAAATATGTACATTATTGAAGTCCCACAGCTCAAAATAGCCCTACCTCCCCCTATAGACGTTAAACTTTCCTAGAAGTTAAATCAAAAGCAGGTCAGTGGAATACATTTTCAAATTGTATTCGCTTTGTTAATCGTTAGAAAATTTAATTGTTTCATTAGAAACTCGTTAAAAGAAATTGGAATTCCGAAGGTTATTAAAAAATAGCTTAGTCACGGAATTGAATTTTTTTCAGCTTAATAAAATTAGCTATTCCAGACAAAATTAGTTAACGAACGATTAAAATGTGTTTTTAGTGATTACAAAAATTTCAAATTCAACTAAAGTCCAGTAGAAATTTTTTTAATTGTCACTGGAAGGATTATTTTAACACTGGATATCAAACAGAATACTGGAAATTTATGTCTTCTTCAAATGATTTATGTTGTTACGAGTATATTAAATAGTGATAAGTATTTTAAAGGCTTACGTAAAATATGCAAATACTGGAAAATCGTTGGTTTTTAAATGTAATCACAGGATAAACTTACTGTGAACATCACAAAAGATCAATAAAATCACTGGAATGCGAAATAATAAATGATGAAAAAGAAGAAAGCAAGCTGAAATACTAAATAGTACACAAAGTTTAATAAATAAATTAAAATAAATGCACTGGAAAAACATTAATTTTTAAAACGACTGGAAAACTACCCAGCAGACACCAAATGCTAACTGATTTCAATTGCACCCGCACTTGCTGAATTCGAAGGGAAATTTTTTGTATTTTGGAAAATTTCTGTACTTTGTTTCATCGGGATTTTGCCTTTTGGGCTTTTGGCGTTCGGGATATTGGCTTTCATATTTTAGGTCTCGGGATTTTTACTTCTCGGATTTTAATTTTCGTGATTTTGGCATTTCGAGATTATGGTTTTGCGGGATTTGCTCGTTCGGGATCTTGACGAATTTTGACTTTTCGGGACTTTTGCTTTCGGAATTTTTCCAATTCAGGATTTTGGCTTTTTTGGATTCAAGCTTATATGATTTTTGCTTTCGGTATTTTGCTTTTTGGGATTTTGGCGTTCAGGATTTTGGCTTACAGAATTTTTGCTTTTTGTGATTTTTGCTTTTAGGATTTTTGCTTTCAGGATTATGGAATTTTGTGATTTTGTTTTTCGGGAATTTTTCGTACGGGATTTTAACTTCTCTGAATTTTGGCTTTATAGAACTTTTGCTTTCGGGATTTTCGTAATTCAGGATTTTGGTTTCTTGATTTTAGCTTTCAGGATTTTTGCTTTAGGAATTATGGCATTTCGGAATTTTGTTTTTTTTGGATTTTTTCGTTCGGGATTTTGACTTCTGCAAATTTTGACTTTTCGAGACTTTTGCTTTCGGAATCTTTGCATTTCAAGATTTTGGCTTCTTAGGATATAAGTTTTTAGGATATTTGCTTTCGGGATTTGGCTTCCAGGATTTTGAGTCTCTGGATTTTGGCGTTTGGGATTTTATATGTTGATATTTTGTTATATAGATTATTATATAGATTTTTGTTTTGTCATATATTTTTTATTTAAAATAAGTAATCTTATATAAATGTTGCAATAGATTTTTTAATGAATTTCGAATTTGAAAATTAAGAAATATCATTTATACCTTCCAAACGTTCGAATTTGAGAAACTTTACTATATAAGGAAAGGTATAAAATTGTATGGTATTAATCGCTATGCTGTAAGCGAACAGTCGAGTGGTACAAAGCATATTGAGAATTTATTTATAAAAAATTCACTAAAAAATAATCGTTTAATTTATAACGACTGCAAAGTTAGTTTTTTTATGTCTTATTATTTGAATATTATATTTTTTCTCTATTTATTCTCACAGTGCAGTGTTTTGAGAGTTATTCTTTTAGGATTAAAACTACTTTAGAGCAATAAAGATCGGCATCTGGAATATATATAAAATACTGGAAAGTAGATGCATTTTTTTTTAAATCTTGAATTATGACTTCTAAGAAAAATTCAGTTCAATCTTATCAATGGTTTATAAAATTTGTATCGTGACTAAAAGACTTTTACTTTCCATTGGAAAGTTCTCCAATCAAACAGAAATTCTTCATGCCTATCCTGATAGATCTTAACCCCTCAACTGTTGATTGACTAGAACACATATGATTTTAGCTGACTCTCCTGAATCCTCGTGTTTCTCAAGATGATTTCTATGTAAATATTTTTATTACCCTGGGTCTTCCACATATTTATCACACTTAAAAGAGAAGCTAAAAGACTTTCATACCATTCTCCAGAGAACTGGAAGTGAACTTGAATAAACAGTGATAAATTTTATGCACATCTATCAGTGCTGCAAAAAAGCAACTTCAACTGCTAAAACGTGATGTTTAAACACTTTCATGTTTAAAATTAAACAGTGATATGAGTGGATAATAGGCAAAAAAAAATCTTAAATCTAATTGATTGTGTTTATTTTTTCTGCTTTGTTTTGCCACGAGTTATTTTTGCGATTAAAGTGGCAAATGGGAAGGGTAAAGCGTAAGATATTGTTTTACTAGAATTGTTGTTAAACAGATAAGAAGAAATTATAAAGAAAAAACTGTCGTACCGCAATTTTCTTCAACAACCCTGCTTTTGCTGATGAATCACAATTTTTTCTTGAGCGGGGAAAGAAACAGTTTTTAATGTAGTGTACTTGCGATAATATTAATTACGCTGTAAAATAATAATGGAGGAAAAAATTGAATTGGAAAAATTATCTATGACTTTTAGCATTCGTCATTCAACTAGTCCAATTATACAATCAAAAACAAATAAATTGCATTACAAAGAGGTTAACTAAACACTATGGATTTATATTTGCTGAGGGGGACAGTGTTTGCAAAAAAAAAATGATCAATTTTCTAGATAGTTTTCCGAGGAAAATGTAACAATAATAGCTATTCAGCATAAATGCACTTCTTTTGCTGATAAGATCCATATCGCTTAATCGAGAGATTATTAATAGCATATTTGCATTTTTTTCCTCCTCTGGGTTATTAATAAAATTGAATTATTTTTTGCAACTTAAGAGAGAAGTTAATTTTCTGCAAATGGCAGCGTTTTTGAAACATCAAAAAAAAACAGGCAGAAGAAAATGTGGAATTTCTCATTAAAAGAAGCGCACAATTGCATCATGTTCTTTTTCAGTTTCAAAAGATGAAAAAACCGAAGAGCAAACCGAAAGCACTCTTGATGATGATGATTCATTCTCTTCCTTGTAATTTTTTCGGGGGTTCTCTACCGAAGAGTGTCACCGCACTAATAAATCATAGAGGAGGATTCAGTCTCTTGTCGTCATTTCCTCCTCATTCATCTCCCCAAACTCACCCAGTTTTTTTTCTTGCCCACCAGAAATTGTCGAAGGAGTTGCGTGAAATTGGAGACTATGAAGAGGGATTTATAAATTGTTGGTAACGACCTAAGAATTGGATAACAATGGAATTCTTGATTCCCTTCTTATTTCAGCTTTTCAGATTTTCATCTTTTGGGTTTTTGATGGTGTTCCCTTGTCCAAAACAACTAGTCTCTGTCCTGGGGTAATATTCTGAAAAGACAGAGAAATTGGGATTGATCTGGGTGAAGTTATGACAGTTATAGTTCAACTTTTATCTCAAGCTTCTTGATAAAGATTTAATCTTCCTGAAAGGACGATACATTGAGATTTCTCTTAAGCGATATTTTAAAATTGCTTATATCGATGACTCAGAATATAAGTAGAACAACTCGATTTTTCACAAAAATCGTTTTATTCGCTTTTTGAATACTTCTTTATACCCTCTACCTTCCCTGTGAATATAATGTGATTAGAAAAAAAAATTGTAAAGAAAGTTTAATTAAAAAAAAAAACATTGTTCGAGAATTGTTTATTTTATAATCTATTTATTAATCAAAGACTTCATAGATCAATGAAACTGCCAAGACGTCATCCGAATAACTCCGCTCTCAATAAAAGAGCAGGGACCTCTCAACATTTCATTTTTCCATACGTCTTTGCATAGAGGCACTGAAGACTATTGGCAAGTTTTTTCCTAAAGAGAATTGACTTAGAAGTCTGATATATTTCGAAATCTTGCACTAAAAGCTATCTAAAAATACATATTTCATAATGCTCGCCGAAATAATAAAAGAACTACGAGCGAATTTGTTTAAGACGCGGTGCAATAGCTGCAAAATTTTTACAAGGAAAAGTGAAAAATATCTTCACTTTTTCTTAGGCTTGATGGGTCCCTGAAAAGAGTGTGCACTGCAATTTGAGAAATATAAGTAGATAATTATTATAATATCAAAATTTACAAAAAAAAATTGTAATTTCCCTATAACAAATAGAAACCGATTTTGGATATTAAAAAATAAAATTCTACAATTTTTGCAACTATTTTATGCTTTCGAATGTCATACTCACCAGAAATTTCTCAACATTCATCCTATAAAATCGAAGATAAACCTTCCTGATTATTTTATTAATTTTTTAGTTTTTAATGCTACCATTTTTTTATAAGCACAACAGCACAAGTAATAGTATAATATTAATGATTTAAAAAGAATGTCAATTGTCTAGTATTTTAAATCGCTGCACAGAAAATATTTATATTTTGAAAAATTGTTCGTAAATGTTTGTAAATTTTCTCTGACAACATGACATTTTCATTAATCATTTAACTTTAACTTATTTAATTTTATGATTTTCAACCCCAACATTTTTCTTGCCATTATATAAACATTTGTTCGTACTGGTTGGAACATTTTTGTTTGTATGACAAAATATTACAAACAAATGACAAAATTTTGCATGCATTTTTCTGTGTTTTTACGAACATTCACGAACAAATATTTATAAAATAAAAATGTTTGTCAAAATGCTCGCCACAAACAAGGTTTTGTAACAAAAATACAAACTTTTACGAACTTTTTAGTGGGTTATACAATTGACGAAAAGTTTTCCAAATTTACGAATTTATTAAAATTATTTGGTAATTTAAAAAGTTACTAATGCTTACGAATAATTTTAGGAAATATTTGTTTGTATGTTTTGGGATATTAATGTTCATTACACACTAATGATAAAATTATTATTTTTAACAAAATATTTTAATTGAAATTGAAAATTAATTATTATGGCGCTGGCACACCTTTTCAACTGAGTGAAATCCAATCGATTCAAATTTTACCATCTTACTCTTTCAAACTAAAATCAGATGTAGCTGTCTCTTTCTGTCAAATTAAAATTAAAATTGAAATTGAAAACTTAATTCAAATTTCCAGTGTTTATTTTTTACAGAAAGGGACGAACATATCTTATTTCAGTTTAAAAGAATAAGAGATAAAATTTCAAACGATTGAAATTCACTCAATTGAAAAGGTGTGCCAGCATCATTACAATTTTCTGGTAGTTTGGAATTTAAATTGCCTCGGAATTTGGGAAAGGATAATTCATTACTTTTAAGACAAAAAACAAATCGATAGTAAAAATTCATAAAAATTCAAGCAAATTTTGTATGGAGCTATTTGAAGCCAATTCCAAAATTGATCTCGACTAAGCTCTCAGTGCTCCAAGGAAAAAAATTATTTGAACAAAAATTTAGTATATTTATCCCTCCATACGGAAAGGTATCTTATAATACGGATAAACTTCTCACTTTTTTAATATTTAGCATAACGATCACGAATGCAGAAAAATTCCCATACGCATTTGTATGTGAAAGTAAGAAATTGGCTTCAACTTTGAAGGCCACTCGCAGGGGACTAGTAAAAATCAATTTTGCTTAGTAATGTCTCCGGCACAGCTTTTAGATCGGAAAAATTTGATAAAGCCAATATTCACATCCCTTTCTTTCTTAAAAGTTTCGCATACGTCTATCCTACTCTCTCGCGCTCTTTTTCGTCTTTTAAACATCACACCAAATTAAATTTAGTTCATTATGGCTCCGGCACACCTTTTAGATCAGGAAAATTTCATGAAGTTGAAATTCGGATCACTTTCTTTCTCACATGTTTTGCATATGTCTTTCTCATTCTTTCGCATTCTTCTTCTTCTCTTAAACATCACTCCAAATTCAATTTAGCTCAATCGAATTTGGTATGCGAAAGAATGAGATAGTCATATGTAAAATATGTGAGAAAGAAAGGGTTTCGAATTTCAACTTCATAAAATTTTCCTGAGCTAAAAGGTGTGCCGGAGTCATTATTAAATCTTTTGAGAAAGAAAGGAACTCGAATTTTGATTTCATGAAATTTTACTAAACTTAAAGGTGTGCTGAAAGTATAAAAATGTAATATCTAAATGTAAAATGTTAGAGATAAAATGAAAACTTTTTTTTATTAAAGCCCGCATCAGAATTTTACTGTTTTTTAAATTATAAATAAATTGTATTAATACTTAAATTTAATTTTCAGCTGACCAAATTTAATTTTCTACTACTCATTTGTACAATTTCTATTTATTTACGGCAACTGTCAAATTTATAAATTCATAGCAACTATAAATAGAATGTGCAAGATAAGACTTGCACTTCTTTAAAAATATTTTTGTTGTTTTCTTTATCAAAAATAGCATTGACTACTGTTTTATTATGATAGCTGTCATGTTATTTTGAAATACAGTGGCAGTTGAAGAAATAAATAAATAATATTTCGAAAAGTACCCCGATATTGCTTGTAAAAAATTCATTTTTTAATTTAGCAAATTGAATAAAGATTTTACGATGTGACAACTCTTACTTTCTGAGAAGATTGTTGCAGAAATGTCTGCAAATTTTTCTTAAAATAAAAAAAAGACTCCCAAAAATCTGAAATAACAAGAGAAATTTCCGTGAAAAATGCGTCTTTTGGTCTGTATTTCTGTCGTTCTGCGAATTTCATAATATTGTGGACAGTGTATGAATTAAAAGTGAAATATTTATAAATAAATCATGCGATGTCACTGGGATTATCGAACTGCTCATCCCACCTCCCCAAAAAAAAAGCCTCAACACCTGCCGCCACATCAGATCCCAAGCTAATTTGGTTAGTTGCCAGCCACAGGAAGATTGGTTAGGAGGGAGACCGGGGAGGCCTAAGTTTGGCAACTCAGACGATAGACTTGAAGTCAGTTTGTCTAATCGTGAAAACTTGTAGAATAATAAACAATCGAGAAGTGATAAGCGCTTTTGGAATAAAGTTCCTCTTTCTCGGTGATATTTCCCAGCTGATAGAGACGCCAATGATGGGGCCATATTCTACGATGTGGGACATTGGGCGATAGTGAGAAGCGGGTGCACATTCTCATGATTACACTTTTATCACTGCTCAGCGCGTTTGTCACGTACTCCGAGACTGTTTGACGCCGAGAAAAGTGGCTTTGAGGGGGCAACCGAAAGAGGGGGGGCCCCACATGAGACTGAAAGGCGGAAAAATTGCGTCTCATGGAGATATTGCCCCACAATTCCACCCACAAGGTAGCACCGGCCTGTGTCGCTATTTTTTTCTCAATTCTTTTCTATTACCACGCGAGCACCTCTATTAATCACTTCCCATTAGTCATACACTATAAAACAAACTTTTATCTAATTTGCAGATAATTTATTGTGCCATGTGCTCTCTCTTTTCCTCAGCTACCGTCTTCCCAGGAACATTTTTATCATGTCAACAGCGGTAGGGAATTGCGCACTAAACAATGGTTCAAAACATCTTCCGCATCTGCACAAGACGTCAATTGAACGTGATTTATTGTGGGTGCAGACAACAAAAAAAAAACTATTGCTATTTTGTCTGGCCTCTATTCGTTTGTTTATGCTTAAATTAATTTTATCATCCACGTGCACTAAATGAGACTGCTGTACGTTTGTGCATTTGTCCGGAATACACCAAGTCTCACAAAGATAAGCTTGATAGCATTGCAGCACTTGGCTAGACAAGGTATCACCGGACTACATTTTATCACAGAGAAGATTGCTCGTTGCCAATGTACTACATATTAAGTATTTTGTTTTTTGGAAAGAATTACAAACCAAATTGTTGTTTATAGGAGAGAGCGGGGCAACTTGAATAAAACAATAAATCACCGTAGACGCGGATGACTTTACACTCTGGCGGTGTACTGATCGTACATAATAGATTGGATCTCCGAAGCCTAACCTTTAAGTCCTAAATCAAAGATAAGATTACAAAAAGCAAGGGTGCAAGTCACCCGAATCTACGGTACGCTAAGTATTCCGAAACTATTTATCGGACTAACAATTTAGATCAAAGTGAAATAATTCAAAAATTTTAACAGCCTATTCCAAACACTTCTAAGATTGTGACAGACTATTCCAAACACTTCTAAGATTGTGACAGACTTAAACACCTTCAAAAGTTAGAAAATCTTTTACAAATATTTTAAAGACTTTAACAATATTAGATGCATTGAAAATTTTGTAAGCCTATCCTATATTACTGTTTAGAATTTTACATCAGCCTGATCTAAACACCTTAAAGTTCTTAATAAGCAATTTTAAACGATTAGGAGTCTTGGAAAAGCTTGTCGAAAAACTTTCTCAGGAAATTCTAAACTCATTTAAAACTTGTCAACCAATTCGACACGATTTCAAGATTTTTCCAAATTATTCTAAGTATCGCAAAGATTGTATTAGGCTATTCTAAACGCCCTCTAGATTTTGACAACCAATTCTAATCGTTTGGAAATTTTGAAGTTCCACTCTATACACTTTTTTCAGAACTTTGCGACCGATTCTAAACACCTCAAAGGTCTTTATAATTAATTTTAAATAATAAAATGTTTTTAAAAGGCTCTTCTAAAGATTTCCTCTGGCAATTCAAAACTCCTTTCTAAATTGTCAATACATAGAAAACTCTGAAAGATATCTCAAACGTTTTTTTTATGTAATTTAAAAACTGTTAAACAAGCTATTCTAAACCGGACGCAACCAAAATCCCGAAAACCAAAATCCCGAATGTTCAGAATCCTGAAAGGAATGAAATTACACGGAGGATAATGTGTAGAATGATTTTCCAAGACACAGAAAATTTGCCTTTGCCTTCAGCAAGCATGTGTGCAATCGTGGTAGTGGCCATGACACTTTTAAATTTCGGGTTTTGGCTTTCGGAATTTGAGCTTTCAGGATTTTGACCGGGACACCGGGACCCACTTTAAAGAATTTCAAGATTTTGATAGCCAGGGTAGAATGTTTTAATGCAGAACCAACTTGAAATGGAAGCTCATTCATTAAAAATTAATTTAAAAAAATAAAAATAATAAAACTTAAACTATTAAATATAAATAAATAAAATAGAAATTGTGAAAAGTATCTTTTAGGAGTTAGTACTAACTTAGGCTATTTTACCCTAATTTAAAGTGTTTCGAGGATTTAAATAGTTTTCTAAACCGTTCTATTATTTTTAAGGTTTATTCTATATTCTTTTTTAGAATTTGATAACCGATTTTGAATACATAGAATATAGCCAAATACTGCGATGCTTTTAACAATTTATTCTACACAATTATGAAATTTTAACAAACTTCTCTAAACAGTTTAAAGCTTTTCATATGCAATTCTAAACGTTTTTAGAAATTATTAATTTATTGAAAGCACCCTGAAGATTTTGAAAGTTTATGAATTTTTTAGAAAATTCTGAAATCCAATTCAATACAAATCTTTTTTAGAATGTTACAATCTGTTCTAAACTCTTCAACTTTTTTAGCAATTTATTATAAGGACTTCGGAGATTTATAAAAAAATGTGTTCAAACTTCCTTGAACATATTCTGAACCAATTCTAAACGATTCAAAGGATGGTCAGCCTATAAACTACCTAAATTTTGATAACCTATTCTAAGCAGTTGTTCTAAGCAGATGATTTTCATAGCTTAGTATGTATGACTTGGACATTTAAATAGCCTGTTATAACAATTCAAAACATCTTACACTTTATTAAACTTTATTTTAAATGCTTCGACGATTACGACAAGCTATACGAAATACTTCAAAAGTTCTGACGTAGACTGTTTTAAAGGTTATGAATACTTTGACAGACTATTCTAAGGTCTTTTTACATTATCTTAGCCTATTCTAAACACTCCTAGGATTATGTCAAGCTATACGAAATACTTCAAAGTTTTGAAGTAGACTGTTTTAAAGGTTTTGAATACTTTGACAGACTATGCTAAGGTCTTTCTACACTATCTCAGCCTATTGTAAATGCTCCGAGGATTATGACAAACTAAGCGAAACACTTCAAACTTGTGACATAGCATGTTTTAAACATTTTGAAGATTTTGATAGGCAATTCTAAGATCTTTCTATTTTATCTTAGTTTATTTTAAACGCTCCGTACATTATAACAATCTATTCTAAACACTTACACAGGTTTATGACATAGCCAGCCAGTTCTAAACATTTTAAAGCTTTCGACAGATAATTTTAAGGATTTTTTACACAATCTCAACGTATTCTAAACGCTCCGAAAATTGTGAGAAGCTATTCGAAACGCTTTTACATTTTTGACATAACCCGTTCTAAACGCTGTCAACTATTCTGAACGTTTCAAAGATAATGACGGACAATTCTGAGGACTTTTTACATTTAATAAACTTCTTCTAAACGTTTCGAAAATATTCAGTACATGTTTACCGCTTTGAAACTGCACAGACTGTTCTAAATAGATCAAGGATTGCGACAGGTAATTCTAAACGATCAAAGGTTTCGGTGTCTTATTCAAGATCGCTTCAAAGATTCCTCAAAGATTTAACCCTTTAAGAACGAATGAAACGCCGGTGTCCTCAAAATAAAAATTAATTTCTCGGATTATTTAGAGGACAAAATAACTTTCTATAGTAAAAAAATGTTTTTGTTTTTGGGTCACCGGTGTCCCACTCGTCCATATAAAGTTAACCTACAATTCATGGATTAGCTACTTCCGAAACCTTTGCAAACCTTAACACAATGTTATTATCTTCCAACAGTTATATTTCCAACAATAATGTACTTCTTCATGTATCTTTCTTCTTCTTTTCAAAAAAATTAAAAAAAAAAACTTGAAGATTGCTGTTTTCACTTTTTCATTTATTATTTTTGAAATTATGATAAGAATGAGTAGAATGTCACGTAGGGGTAAGTGGCCAGCCTTTGAATGCGACAGCCTTTAAATATTTCAATGTTTTTCTCATTCTATTTTATTAATCACAGTTAATAGAAAATAATTAATAGTATTTACTACAGTTTATAAAGCAGAATTTTCGCTTTTTCAGAATTTTAAAAGGGAATTCATTTTCCTCTACTTAACTCCTCATCAAAAATTCTCTCTCATCATCCTTTTTTGGAATGTTTCATTGCATGATATATCCACCTGATTTTACTTTAATTTTCTCCCTACAGCAAGGTAACAGAGAAACATCCACAAATACTGCACACCATAATCCATATTAATCTATTACCAACAAGGTGTGTTCTAATCTCTACCACGGAAAACTCCAGTATTCAGATGATTGTGCAGAAAACCCTCCTTGATCCTTGAATTTTTCAACTTCTGTACGTGGAAAATGTTTGTTCTCAGTCAGTGTATAAATTTCCAAGGAAAATCACTTTAAACTCTAAATTCATGAGCAAGAGGTGGAAATGTGTGCTGTGAACAACAATACATATGTTCTGTAAATTATTATCTCTTCCTGGGTAGCTCGTTTTTTGGGGGAGGCCCAGGCCATTGAGCTACCCTTCAGCACCTCAAATGACTTTACCCACCCAAACTACCCCCGGGTTTTGGTCCTGTATGAAAAGCTATCGCGGAAATTTTCAACATTATACCATTCCCATGAGATGGCTCGAAAGGTGAGAAACTCAATGAGATTATTGTGACGCACATCATATCACAGGAAAAGGGGTTGACAAGTCGGAATTGTGGTGTATGGTGTTGGGGGATCGGAAGGAATTTTCAGGAAATATGGTAAATTCGGTTTCCAAAATTTCTACTTGAATTTTGAAGCTTTCGCCTCCGGACTTCTCGTCTTTGGACTTCTCGTCTTTGGAAGTTCGCCTTCAGTATCATTTATCCTCGGACTTTTCGTATTTGACTCTTCTGTTTTCGATACAATTAGTTTTTAAGGTTTTCGTCTTTGGATGTGTCGTCGATTACGAATATTTCCGCCTTTGATTTAGATTACATTGGATTATAGGCCTTTTTTGGGTCCAGTATGCATTCCAAATTAAATTAATCCATGTTAAGGGTAAGATGGTTCAAACCGGCCGGCCCCCAGATTTTCGGATAAACTGCTTTAAACAGAGCGGCTTTAATTTTGATACAGCACCGCTTTACCTTACCAGCACCCCTGATGTTACATAAGATGGAGCAGTCGCGCACATAGTGATTCAGTTTGGTTGCATCCTCTGCACACCCGGACTTTTTATCTTTAAGTTTTTCGCCTTCGATACAATTTATTTTTAAAGTTTTCGTCTTTGAATGTGTCATCGTTTACAAATATTTTCCGTCTTTGATTTTGGATTTGAACTTTTCGTCTTCAATATTTCGTATTTGAAGGTTTGTTCTTAGATACAATTGGCTTTGGACTTTTCGTTTTTGAATATCTCGTTGATAAACATTTTCAGTAATGATAAAACCTATTTTCGAACTATGTATTCGTCCTCAGTATTACTTCTTCAATGTTTCGTCTTTGGAGGGGTCATCTTATTAATTGGTCTTTGGACTTTTCTTCTTGGATACGCCATCGTCTATATTTTCCGTATTCTATAAAATTTGTATTTGAACTCTTCGTCTGCAATACTTCTTCTTAAATATTTCGCTTTTGATGTTTCGTCTTCAATACGATTGATCTCCAAATTTTCGTCTTTGAGTCTTCCGTCTTAGATACAATTGATCTTCGGACTTCAATTTTGAATGAGTCATTGTTCACAAAATTCCACCTCTGGTACAATGCGTTTCTGAACTCTGCATCTTCAGTATTTCTTCAATTCAATTCAATTTATTTAATTTAAAATAGGGCAAATTGTCCTTTGTACAAAAATGGCCTTATACAATAAAGTAAGGTAAATTAGGAGCCTGCAGAGGCCACATGACTCAGGATAGGCCCCCTCTTTCGCTCTCTGGGCACAGTGTTCCAGAGTATGACACCCTCCACAAAAATGGAGTTGCGAAAATTGCGACTGTCTGAACCGGGCACACGGAGAGACGAGGACCTGGAAGATGATCCAGCAATTACAAGCTCTTTGAGAAGCTCGCGGTAAGCTCGGTAAACTCACTACGGCTTACCATTGGAAAGAAGCCTGGAGATGAAGTTCACACACGGGTATCGAGATAACCGGGCAGTGAAAGACCGAAAATGGAGTCGATAAATTCAGAAATAATATGATCATATTTACGAAGTCCGAAGACATACCGCAAACATGAGTTAAATGCCAGTCTCAGACGATTTAGATCGTCATGGTGTGTTCGAAAGAACAGCTCGCACCCATAGGTGAAGAAGGGCACAATGAGCGCCCTAACCAGTAGTAATCTAGTAATTCTTTTTCAACGTTACTTCTTTGAATGTTTCGTATTCAATATGATCAGTCTCTGAACTTTCTTCTTTGAATGTTTCGTTTTAGATACAGTTGATCTACGGACTTTCGTCTTTGGTTAAGCCGTAATTTATATTTGTCGCCCTTGGTTTTGGTTTTCGACATTGAAAATTTAAACATTTCGTTTGAAACGTTTAGTTTTCAATACGATTGGCCTCCGAACTTTTTGCTTTGGGTGTTTAGTTTTGTTTTCATTTTATCTAAAGCAGCATTCCAACGGTAAATTAACTAAATAAATTAAAATAGTTATGATCATCCTATGGATGTATGGCATATAGACCCTGAGAAGGAGTTTTCTACCGTTTTCACTCTGAAGTAGGTTGGTAACCAACGCTTAGACGGAGGTGGCCGCAGAAAAATATTTGCAATTTTAATTATGGAAGTACTATGTATCGCAGAGCATTGATGACAATAAATATATCTATCTATCTTGGTGCTTTCGTCTTTGGATGTTTCATCTTGAGTCCGTTGGTCTAAGAATTTTTCGTCTTTGAATATTTCGTCTTAGATACAGTTGATCTACGCCCTACGGACTTTCGTCTTTTGATGAGTCGTCGTCTATATTTTTCGCCTTTGATACAATTGGTTTTTGAACTTTCCGTCTTCAATATTTCTTATTCGACATTTCGTCTTTGAATGCTTCGTCTTCGATACGATTAGTGCCCGAACTTTCTTCTTTGAACGTTTAGTTAAGATTCAATTGATCATCGCATTTTTCGTCTTTAAATGTATCGTCTTTAGAACTGTTGGCTTCCGAACTTTTCATTTAGAATGCTCCTCCTTCAATTCAATAGGTCCTCGAAATTTTCGTCTTTGAATGTTTCGTTGTCTATCAATAAACCTATATTATATATCCTTATGGATTTGAAATAATTTTAAAAGAATTTGCAAATTTGTCTTGTCTTTTTCCAGAGAATATTATTTATACACCTTTTCTTGAAAAGCCATAATATAACGTACTTTTCATGAAAGTCACCACTTCTGGGAATTGAGATGGTGAACCAGAAGGAAAACCGGAGAGAATGGAGTGAAATGTGTGCAATCCTTAATCCCAAAACATACTAATTTATTTATCAATAGCCGCACAGGGGAAATTACAGAGGAAAATTCCATGCCATGGAATGGTGAAATTTATACTATGTTATATCGCGTGTACAAGAGATGGATAAAGAACTAGCTTCAGCCTTTAGTTTCCTCGTTCTTTTTTTTCTTCTTCTTCATCATTAAAGCCTTCAAAGCTATCCACCCACGAGATCTGAGCATTTTTTCTCATTCATCGTCAGAGGATATGGGAAAACTATGCTTTAGGAAAAAGCTCTTCTCGTGTGAAGCTTTTAGGGGTAGGGAGTTTGGATGATAGTGACTGGGGATGCCGAAGAGAACGATATTGTACCAAACATACTATGGAGCTTATTAAATTTTTCATGGATTTTCTGGGGATTATGGAATCATTTCATAACTGGTGAATAAATAAAATATGCAACATGATGGTACAAACAACATGCGGATGAACAGTTTTTCGCGCTCACGATGATATAACAAGAAAAAAAAACCAGGAAAGGAGACATTCAATGGGGTGGCCTAGCTTTTTCACCCCCGCTTACCGCTATACCGCAGCATAAGGAAAAAAAAGTGAAAGAAATCCGTTTGACAAACCAATCCCACAGAGAAAGTACATTACACACACTTTTCACCATTGCCACGTCGCGAAAAAACAGCCCTGAGAATGGTCCTGTTCAAGAGATTTTTCCGCTTGAAAAATTAATAAATTTTTCAGCCAAGAAGAAGGCAAAAAAAAATGAAGAGAATTTTTCCCACAAGAACAACGTACAACCACAAATTCTACGTGACTCGACGTGAATCGAATTTTCATTTTTTTTCTGGCTCAGCACTTTTCTATATGACTTTCCCTGGTTCACTTTTTTTTAGCTCATGTTTGGTGAGATTTTCTCTGATTTTTTTCAGTCTTGGAATCATTGTGGTTAAATGTGTGTCAATTTGTGGAAGAAGGAAAATTCGTAATACCTAAAATCACGGCAATCAAGGATTTGATGTTGAAATGCTGACTTAAATAAAAAAAAGAAATCTTTGGAACTTCATAGAGTTATCACCTTTATTTTGTACAATTTTATTTTAAAAAAATCGTCCATAAGCGATTTAATGCACGTGAACATTAACCGCTATAAAGTTATGGAATTCAGTAGCTGAGACACACACCAAAGAGCAATAAAAAGGAAAGATACGCATTGACTTTTTTCGTGACACTGAATGCAATTCGTATGGTAATGCAATAAGATAATCTTGTAGCTGACATATTTCTTAGCAGAAATAAAAAAATAAAATAAAATATTGACAGTACTTGCAAAAAAATAGCTAAAATGGTATGTGTCATGGCTTAGAATAAATCTTAATCATTTTTATTACATGAAATGACACCGTTATCTGTATTTTTTGATAATAACATTACACCAACTAGAAGTTGTTACGGGAAAGATATCACTTAAAAATAAGTTACTGACAGTATCATAGTAGAATACCACAATGGTATGTGTCTTAGCTTATAATAGTTCTAATAACTTTTATGATATGAAAAGAAGTCATTCTCTGCATTTTTGGTAATTAATATCACACTAATTTTACGTATTAAACAAAATGTAAAATATTAAAAGTTTCATATAAGAATTGCAAAACGGTATGTGTCCCGGCTTAAAATATATCGCAATCATTTTTAATATATAAAATATCAACGATACCTGAAATTCCTGGTAATTTTCTTATACACGCTTGATGTTTTACGGAAAAGGATATCACTTAAAAATCACATACTAATAGTATGATGGTAGAAGAACAGCAAAATGGTATTGTCTTGGCTTAGAATATATCTCAATAACTTTTATTATATAAAATAAAGTAATTCGCTGCACTTTTTTCTTAATTATATTGCTCTAACTTGAAGTTGATATGGAAAACGACATCACTAAAAACTACATAATGAGAGTGTCATAAAAATTAGCCAAATGGTATATGTCCCGGCTTAAAATAAATCCAACGTCTTGTTAGCAATTAGTACGAAGTTGTTCTTTTCATTTACTAATTAACAGTAAAATCTTTTTCTTTGTCTGTTATGTATCAAGGTTTTTGGACTTGGGACTAAGATTTACCTGGTGATAAATCAATTTATTACACGAAAACGTTTAAAAAAAATCTAAAATCACGTCTCGATTCTGGAGGAATTTCAATATTTTCGCTAAAAAATTAAAATATTGATAGAATAAATAATAAACAAAATAAAATGAATGAAAGGGGTTAAGATTATCTCCAATTATCTCCATTTGTGTTGAAGCCTTTGTTTTATAGCATGTGACTTCGCTTATACTGAAGCTCAATACTCAGTTTTTCGTTAAGTTCTTTCGTCAAATTTTACTCTATAAGTACCATATATACAGATTTGAGATTTGATTCTCAGTAATCTCAATTTTTCTTGTAATCACACAAGAAGATGCAATTTTGAAAATACATTTTCAACTCTATGCTTTTTATCACTTAAAATGATTTACATAAAAACTTTTTCATGTGCAGAAATTTAAATTTCATCGCATTGAACTGGTCATGAATTACAGATTAACATCGGCGCTAAATTGCACAGCAGCAAAGTGTTGTAAATCCTTATTAAAATTTTACATATCACTTTACATAACACTTGCAATGATTTTGGGATAAGCGCAATTATTTTTTAAAATTATATACACTAAGGCTTTAAATCATTCTGATTGAATCTAACGGTAAATATGGTTAGTTTGCATGCATTTTTACTCACATCATAAAACATTACTAAAATCGGAGCGCTCATAGATATTTAATATATTTTGTAGAATTACTTGTCAGTAACCCTAAATGGAATGAAACTATAAAAACTTAAATAAAAAATTCAGAAAATGCTATTAAATTCTCATTTTCCATAAGAAATACTCAATTCTTCTGGAATTCCCATAAAGAAATTCAATTGTAATGCGTATTTTGAATAATAGGTAATTGCAATTTAAGCACTAAAATTTTAAGTTAGCCGAGATACTTTCCATTTTATCTAATTTATGATACTTCCGTTAATGTGTTAATGTCTTTTCCCTCTCATCAAGAAAGTTATTCTATTCATCAGATAATGGAAGGTAGAATGAACAATATAATCGATAAGCTTTAAGAATTAAATCAAACTACTTATTTTTTTTAAGCTTCTATTTGGTATGTGTCTCGGCTTATTATATCTATTTAATACAGAACCAAAAAAAATCGACTATGAACTATTCGAATTTGTTTTGAATTTCCGGTTCAAAAATTAAATTGTATTTTTACTGTAATGTAATTAGAATGGTCACAAAACTTGTACATATTTACTTGAAATGAAAATTAATTTATCATTGACTAAATCCAATATGGTGAGATTTTTATTCAATATTGATACCTTAATACATTTTTGGAATTTTGGGGTTCGGGATTTGGCCTTTTCGGGGATTCGATTTCGGAATTTTGGCTTTCGGGATTCAGGCTTTTGGAGATTTTGGCTTTTCGGGATTTCGGCGTTCAAGATTTTGGATTTCAGGATTTTGGCTTTTAGGGATTTTAGCTTTTCGGAAATTCGGCTTCCCAATTTGGCTTCCAGGATTTTGACTTTTTGGGATTTTGACTTTTGGGGATTTTGGCTCTTTGAGATTTTGGCTTTTCGTGATTTTTTCGTTCGGGATTTTGAATTTCGGAATTTCGGCGTTCAAGATTTTAGATTTAAGGATTTCGGCTTCTACGGATTTTGGTTTTCGTGGATTTTAGCTTTCGAAATATTAGCTTTCAGGATTTTGGCTCTTCGTGGTTTGGTCTTTTGGGGTTTTGGCTTTTCGGGATTGCAACTTTCAGGATTTTGGCTTTTCGGGATATTGGGGCTTAAGGCGACTTTCAGGATTTCCACTTTTAAAAATGTTGGTTTTTTGGGATTTTGACTTTTCGGAATTTTGGCTTTTCGGTATTTGCCCTTTTCGGGGATTCGGTTTCGGAATTTTGTCGTTCGGGATTTTGGCTTCTCGGGATTTTAGATTTTTGAGATTTTTCCTTTTTGAAATTTCGGCTTCCGGAATTTAGCTTCCAGGATTTTGACTTTTTGGGATTTTGGCTGTTTGAGATTTTGACTTTTTCACGATTTTATCGTTAAGGATTTTAACTTTCGGAATTTCGGCGTTTAAGATTTTAAATTTCAGGATTTTGGCTTTTCGGGATTTTGGGTTTTGAAGTGACTTTCGAGATTTCGACTTTTGAAATTTTTGGTTTTTGGAATTTTGACTTTTCGGGATTTTGGCTTTTCGGTATTTTCCCTTTTCTGGATTTTCCCTTTGCAGTATTTTGACTTTCGGGATTTTGGCTTTTCGGTATTATGCCTTTTTGGGATCTCGCCTTTGTAGTATTTTGGCATACGGGATTTTGGCTTTACGGGATCTTACCGTTTTATGATTTTGGCTTTCAGGATTTTGTCTTTCAGCATTTTGACTTTTAAGGTCTTGGCTTTCGGGATTGTGACTTTGGTAGATTTGGGGATTTTGGTTTTACGGGACCTTGGTTTTCGAGATTTGCTCCTTGCGGGATTTCGACGTTCAGGTTTTTGGCTTTCAGAATTTTGACCGGGAGCCTTCTTAATACAAAGTGTCAGGTTTATGTCTTAGGTATTGGACTTACCAGGATTTAAATAAATATATTTTTGAAATTAATTTAAATAATGCTACCATTTAAATTATTTTTAATTTCAAATTCGATTTTGATGATTGAGTTTATAAGAGGCCCCATGAAAAGATTGAGTCACTGTCTTTAGCCTCTTCACCTTTTGATGGACTAATTCAATGAGTTTTGGGCTCAGATAAAACGGATAAAACTTCTAATGAACAAACATAAATTGGAATCAATTTTCTTTTACAAAACTACATTACGAAAAAGTCATAAACTTTACAGAAACCATATGGTAATTTCAGTGAACACTGCAAATGTATCACATTTTTATTATTAATTTAAACACGTGGATTTAAACTATGAGACCTATTTGAGGGAAAAGAGAGCAGATTCACGAAGTTTCATGAAGATTTTTTTAGCACTATTGCCACGTTTTGAAGTTTTCTCTCTCACTCTTGCAATCATAATGACTAATTTGTGAGTTGAATCACGTTCTTCAACTCTCACATGTTATTGGTTAAATCAATTAATGGCATTTATTCCTCGAAAATGTCCAATTTCGAGGCGTCTCGCGGAGACAATTGCTCATTGTTGATTTTTCCATATATGTCCTCCTCACGACTCTCCCAAGAAAGTACCAACGTTTGAGATCCATTTGAATAACATTGTCCAGATGAAATTTGAGAATATCTGTGCAAATTGTGCAATTCTTAAGACAGATTTTTGCTTCGAAAGATACCTCTTGGCTTTTTCTTAAAACATTTTATGAATATTTTCACCCTGGACAAAAAAATACTCTGTTGCACTTTCTTGGGTGAAACTTCTTTTTGAGACGCTCTCTCTCTCAAGTCATTTTGATTGAAAAATAATATTTACATATCAAAAATTCATAAACCGCCACAGCCTAATGCGAATGGAATACTAAAACACTCGTCTTGGGTCAACTTGAACCTTGATTTGTGTATTTTGTATTGGAAATGAAAAGCAACAACTGTTCCACTCGGCAATAATAACAAATAATAATATCTCATTGAAGGAATAACGAGTGGTAAAGAGGTTCGGGACGTTAAGCATTACAAAAACTCACCAAGAAATAATAAATGAAAAATAAACAAGGCACCAAGAACCGTTTATTAAATATCATATAAACATCAACTCTATTGTATTCTATTTATTTCCCACTTTATAGTAATTACGTGCGAATAATATTTATGAAGTTATTGGAATGATTGAGAGAAAAAAAATTACAATAGTGATTTTACTTGGGATTTATGAAGCAAAAGACCATTGAGCCACAGACAAGAACAGCTCAATTAAGTCTCAAAATGATGAATTATTTGGAGTAAAAATCTCCAATGTGTGTCGGATTCAATTTTCAACCCAATTGATGCCACAAGAGATGCTCTCCAGGAACTTTCTGTGGGGAAATTTTCAAGTGAAGAGAGAATTGAATTCTAATTAGTCTGGTTCTTGGTCTTTTTTTTGTGTGCTCCAACGTATATTGATCGATTCCGTTTGGGAGATTTACTGGGAAAATCCGGGTGAAAAGTTCGGATTTAATTGATTTCTCAAACAGCAGGAAGGCATTACCAAGAAAGTGTTAGAAGAAATAATTGAATAATAATATAAACACAACAGAAAATCAGTTAGGAAAAAACTTTTGGTAATTTATTGCTTATTAACCATTTAGGAAGTATCCTGAAGTTTTTGGTAATGTTAAGTCGTTGGAATACGACTAGAAATTAAAAGAGCTATTTTGTTTTATAAATTGAAGCATGAATTAGATAAACAAAATGACAGCAGGGCTAAAGAAGTACCACAATCATGTACTAAATAGACTAAACCGAATGATATAATTTTATTGTAAAAATAATATTGAAATATTATTATTATGAAAAACATGCTGAAAGAAGAGATAAAATCAAAACTAATAATCCTATTTCAATATTAAATTTATTATTAATACAGCAGAAAATTCCATAATTTATTGAAAAAAGCACTATGTAATTCTCAAGTCGAGATTTAAACATTTTTAATAATTTAATGAGGATTCAAACTGCATCACAGATTCTCTTTACCACGTAATCCGATGTTTTTTTTTTTATCACATCTTAAGGAAACTATAAAGAAACTTATTTTTCCAAATTTTGGAAAAAAAATTCTAAGAAAAAAAATCTTTCTACTAATGAAAAATGAACTTTTAATTTATTATTTATTATTTAACTTTCTAATTGACTTTTCTTGTGTTGGTTCCTATCACGACAGTTTGGGGTTTTTAGAACACAGAAAGGACTGCGGAAAACAGTCGAGATAGGAACCAACAAAGAGAAGTCGATTATGCATAAGCACTCTAGAACGGTCATGTGCTTAAAAAATTTAAGAACAATTTCCCCTTTTCACTTTTATTGGAACAGCACCATTACTGAAGATCATTACACTTGTCTCAAAGTATTTTTGATGAATAAGTTATCTATTTTTTACCTATCCATTGATATACGATTTTTCTCCATATTAAAAAATGCTGTAGATTACAATTATTTTATTTAATTGTATATTTTATAATCGTAAAGTCAAATTAGTATCAAAGCTCAAAGTAGCTAAATCTTCCCCTATAACGAAATCAAATAAAAGATATTCATTAGACAAATTTTAAGATCAAATGCCGAAAAAGTAATATCATGTATTAACTCAATTTGAAAAAAAATTAAATGATTTAAAACATGCTTGATTTATGTGATTTAGGGGAAACTGGGGCACCACCAAACACGGGGTACCACCAAACACTGCGATTTTTTAATCGCATATTCGACTTCAGAGGACAAGATTTACAGAAATTTATAGGCATTATAGGGATGCTTGTCCACTGAAGAAATGGTCAAGATAGTCCAAGTAGTTTAAAAATAAAAATTAGTGTTTGGTGCTACCCCGTGTTTGGTGGTACCCCAGTTTCCCCTATTGTAAAAATTTTTATCATATGGCTTAATCGATAGCTGAGGGGTGTACTAAACTAAGAGATATTAATAGATTTGTTTACTATACTTTAGCAAATGCTGGGAAGAAATTTTAATTAGGCATTTTATATTTTGAAGAAATTAAAGAAACGCAAAACAGTTTTGCAGTGCTGCTATTCCAATCAAAAATTAGAACAGACAAGCATTTTTTAGTACAAGATTAGTCTCATGTGCTTCCTGCATAATGGAATTTTCTTTGTGTTGGTTCCTGTCATGACTGTTTTCCCCAGTTCCTGTAGTGTTCTAAAACTATTAAAAAATCTTGACAAAAACCGAAACAAATTATTCGATTCGACAGAATTACATGAGAATAGTCATGTACTAAAAAAATGTTTTTTTTTTATTTTTTATTTTTTTGAAATAACACCATAACTCAGCAATTTAATCCATTTATTAAAAATAAAGCTAAATCTTGCAAAAGAGATAGATTGTTGTACGGCTCACGGTTCATTTGAAAGCCGATCTTTTTGTAAAAAATTGTGTCGAATTGCTGATTTCACATGAATTTATCAATTTCGTGCCAGTATGTGATAGTGCCGAACTTTTGTAGTAATTCTCAGACATGTGGTTTAGAATATTAGGGGGATTTTCATTTTTAGTTTAAAGAAAATTATCTATAAAATAATTTTTAAGAAAACATTTTGATTTATCATCATTGAAAATCTACAACTTCAATTTTTGAAATGTTGAAATAAAGAAAAAGTGAAGTTATAATACTTTCAAGACTTTCATGTTATACATTGAGTAACACTCCTAATGCCTCCGTACCTATTTTCCCATAAAGAAAAACTTTAGATTTTCACTTGGTTTTCTATTTAATTTAATAAGCAAATTAATTTTAAATTAATTAGTACAGGTCTGTACTAAAATTTTTCAAGCGTATTTTAATTTCTTTAATTAAATCATTTCGACTGTTAGAAAATTTTACACACAAAATTGTGTTTTTTTTTTAATTTTTGATTAAAATACAACCTTTTTTAGATAAAGAATTCCCTTGTTCAGTAGTAATATTCCCAATTTGAGAGCTCTCTCCGGTCAAGGTTTTTTTCTTTACCGATTCGAAGGTATATCAGACAGAACATACTTAAAAACCCGTTAGAAGTTAGAAAGTTTAAATTGACAAGTTTCACAAAATTGAGTAAGTTCATGAAAAGGACATTTCTTTGAATGGAATTGCAATTAAAACGGATATTCTGCAATTCCACATAAATACACAAAAATTCACTTTTTGAAGCAAACGTTTACACAATTTTGTTGACATTATTGACGGTTGCAGTGTCAAGAATACCGAAATCAGAAATGGTAGAATAATCAGCGGTAAAGCGGGGAGAACTTGCACTTTAGGCTTCCGGGAGATTTTCAAAGAAGTTTGACTTAACTTTGGAGTGGCTTTGTCTCTTCGAAAGGTTATTTCTTAATGGAGGCAATGAGATTGCTAGGATTTTCGTTCTGAACCTTTCTTGATTTTCACAATTTTATTCTCTACGACGTTTCGAGGATGGATGTCCTCTTCATCAGGTATCGAATATGGTAGGGAAAATCACGTACAGGTGGGAATTGTTACACTGCGCTTGAGCTTTGATCACAAATTGATCCGTGATGTTCACCATTCGACTGGCTGACACATCCATTTCGAGGATATCCATCCTCGAAACGTCGTAGAGAATAAAATTGTGAAAATCAAGAAAGGTTCAGTGTCTCCGTCTATTTCCTGCTACATTCTGTCGAACCGAAATTCTTCTGGATTTTCGTTCTTTTGAAAATTCAGCCTATCAAACTCACGTTGCAGCAAGAATTGCTACGGGTCACACCAGAACATTCTGTAGCACCCTGCACCGCTTGGAGTAAGCCCCCATTGCCATTTCCAAGAGAGCCACGAATCCGGCATCCTCCTCGCTTCACTGGTGAAGACCGACTAAGGATCCGAATCGATCGTACCTTCTGAATAACTCGTCGAGCATTCACAGCCCCATCTAGCGAAACTATAGCGATATCGTAACTTGAAGTTAGCCGCCGTTATAGCACCCCTCAAAGTTATATCTCAGCTGAACAGTGATTGGTACCGTTGGCTTAGAAAAGTTTTCGTCAGGACGGGCTTTCTCCCTCCGACTCCTCTAGGCTCAACAGTCCTACTACAATGTGGCTTTTTTTTTCAGCTTAAATTTAGGAAAAAAATTAGTCTAAGCCTTATCTGATTTTTTTACGCAGGCACCCTCATTTTAAGACTTAAGACTAGTGACTGGACCGGTTTAGTACAAACCAAGAATTTTCATATTCATTGACTTCCAAGATAAAGGAGGCTAACGCTTCTAATTATTAGTTTTCATAAATCTTCTTAATCACAGAAAGTTTTAAATTTGGAGCTTAATTTTTAGAATATTTTCTTCAAAAGAAATATCAATATAAATCAAATTAATTAAAATACATTTCTCGTTGAGATAGAGAAAAATAATCTTCAGTACAGTTCTTGAGAAATACAATTCAAGCAATTCATATATGAGAACTTATTTCATTCATAAGAGATATTTAAGAAATTTTGCCAAAACAGATTAGAAAGAATCTTCACAAAATCAACTTTTAGTAAATGGATCAAGCAAGTTTTTCAAATGAGATAGAGGAAGATAGTCATGAGCAAAGTTGTAGAGTCGTAAAATTTACTTATACGAATATTCTGATTGCAAAACCTCTTGGGTATTTTGACTTTATGCCCCATACTCCCCTACAGTTTGAAAGAATAGAATCATTTTATACCTCAAATAAATCTAATTTTTGAATCCATTATATAACCTTTGTCTTCTGTCAAATTGTACAATCTTCAGTGTTATTTGCATTGTAAATACCTCTGCTGTGTCTAAAGTCTCTGAGTATATACCCAAAGTTCTTCTAAGTTTGTAAAATGCAGCAAAACTGATAAAGTTCTGATAGCAACGCTCTCGGTTAGGATTCCTGTGTACACCATATGCATCATTATTACCCTTCCCATGCTACGGGTATTATTCTTTTGGTGCTACTTATTGGTGTAACATAAGATAATGTAAGTGTTATGGAAGTAGACGCATTTTACACACAATCTAAATTTTCTCGTAATTATGTTTGCTTGCATTCATCCAAGACTTTCCCTTCTAAAAGAGACGAGCTCATGGTATGAAAAGCTGTATGTTTAAATTGGGTTAATTCTGTTCCATGAGTTAGTGCTCTCTTGTTTCGTAACAGTTTCAAGTACTTTAGACTTTGGGAAGAGATATACCCATGGCACAGTTGGGGAGCTGTAGCGGGGGCAGGGCTGAGGAATGGAGTTTGAAACCCAACCAACATTACATCTTAGCGTATACACAAGATAATTACAATACTGTAAATACGACTTGTGCTGAATGATGGCAAAAGAGAAGGAAGACATGGTTCGTTTTAGGGGTATTGTGCCTTGAAGCATCCTCTTTTGCAATTCCTTTTATCCTTATTTTTTTTCGGGGGAGGGTGAAAATACAACCACTGATTCCCAGGATATTCGCTTTTCCCATATAATTGCATGTGGCGAGATTTTGTAATTTTCCATCCTCTATAGAAAGTAATAATTTTCTGTCTGGGTTGCGGTTTACAAAAAAAAAAAGAATCCCTCAAAAAGCTGCCCTTTCTACTGAATAATGTACATGGATAAAAAATCACTCGCACATATTTGCTAATTTCGGTAATGGAAGAGTTTCTTGTTCAGCATTCAATCTCTGGGAATTTTCATTTGGCCTCTCCAGAGAGACCATGAACAAAAGAGATGGAAATTCATCTTGGCAATTGACGAGGCATCATATACCAAACAAATTATCTAAATTGCCTATGGTACATCGTGGCGTTTTTATCACAAATCCGTCTCATCTTCACCACCAGAGAAAAAAAAATTCATTCCATTTTTGGTCAACTTCAATAAATCTCTCCTCCGTGGCAGAAAATCTCAAGACTTGTCTTCGCATTTTGATGAACGAACAAGACTTTTTTCTTGTTCTAGAACTTTTTTTTATTCCTTCCTTTCCAGCTTCTTTGGACTGGGAAAACTTCCCAAGTTCTCACCCAAATGCTGAAGCAACACATTTTCACCACGCAAATAAATTACACTTCTGCAGAAAAACCCCCTCCGCAGCCCCCAACCCTGAAAAACCAACCCCATTCCCCAGCATTCCACGAACCCCATCATCTATCAACATGTTTGGAAAATGTTATGAGGGGTTGGGGGGGAGCTTTTCTTCATTGGGGCAAATTTTTTAGGCTGCTTTTTCTTCACTTTTTGCTCCCTCGAGTGACGATTTAATCAATTTGGATTCATCAAAAATTATCATGCAGAAGGAATCTTAAAGGGGTTGGAGGAGGTTTTTTCCAACGGAAGATTTGATATGCTGAAAATTCTGGAAGCGTTTCAGACACCAAGGATTTGCATGATTTGTGATTTTCTTTGAGATCCATAATGAATAAAATTATCTTCAAAATTGTAGACTGAAATTGTTTTGAATAATAAAGCTCATTTTCAAGTACAAAATGATATTTTGGAAAAAAATATCATTTTATATTTAGGGGAAGTGCTTATAATTTTGGACAGTCTGCATATAAGCATCGATATCCTAAGTTTGAAGTGCCATATTTTCAATACTAATTGACTTTTCTTGTTACTCTCTTTTCAGAAGGATTGTTTAGAAACTTGGCAAGCTATTTATCATCTTATTTTTACTAAAATTAGTTTTAATACGTTTAAAAATGAATTGATATGTAGAGGTGAATTTGACTCTTATTTTGGACAACTTGGTTATTAATTTTTACAACTTGTCTGTAAATTTGGACAGATAATCCGCCTCAACAGGATGCCCATTGTTCTTCATTTTATGAACCAATCTTACCAAGTCCTCTTCCTGGTCATGTAAGGGAAACGTGGAATGTCACAAGAAGCCCAGAAACTTTCCATATCATTCATTAAAGTGAGTTGACTTCGGTACTCCAAGTACGTGCGGATTCCCTCATTCCCTGTTCTTTCCGGGAGCCTTTCAAGGCATTTCTCGCTACATCTCTTTCGTAGAGATGATGCTCCTTTGTTTCTCCAGGCATTTATCCAACCTAGTCATCACAAAAGCTAAGACTTCACGAAATTTCGTGAGAAAAACACCTGTCCAAAATAAGAATCATCACCTCACTGGTGAATGTCTTAAAAAATTTCCCATTTTTCACACGAAAAATATAATTCACAAGGCAAATCTCACTTCAGGTCAAATGTACAAATCATCAGTAACGTGAATCAACACAATATTCAATGAATATTCAATAATATCACTCAAAAACAGCGAACAAACTTTGTTAGTACTTCACCAAAACTAAATAAGACTGAAGTAAGCCACGAAGTTCTGTCATATTTCTCGTAAGCAATTGCTCACACTGAATTTTCAACAAAGCAATTTCAACTCAAATCATATTCAAATTTTAACGTATTTAGTGTTAAAATCTTCCAAAAAGAACAAATATTTAGATAGAATTCATTATTCATCAAATATTGGAATAAAAATCCATCATTTTAATCAATTTATTTTTAGTGTCCAATGTTATCCTTAAAGTGTCCAAAATAAGAAACTGGACAAAATTAGAAGCATTTCCCCTATGGCCTATAAATTATTTAGTACAGTCATGTACTAAAAGTTCCCATGTTGTTGCTTTTCAAATATTAAGCGTAGGGAAAAGTGCCTATGCTTAATACGATCCAAAGCTTTGTATTGACTAAATTTTTGCTCTGCTTCTCAATAAATGTGATTCTCCGCACCGAAAAAAAGACTAGGGGAAAATGTTCAGTTTTTAAAAGGTATTGCAGAGTCACATTTATTGAGAAACATGGGAAAAATTTGGTCTCTATGAAGCTTTATATTATGTATCCATCGAGTTTGATACCGACGTCAGAGCTAAGGATTAACCATATGGCTCACATGATCTAATTACGTGGGACTGTACTATTAGGCAAATGATGTATTAAATTCTGAAAAATCAATAAAACTGATATCTTTTTTGAAACCTTCAGGAACTCAGCTAAACCTCTAGTCTGAAATCTGCTTTGCACTCACAAAAAATAAAATTATTTTGATATACAGAAACTGAAAATTAGAGCTATTAAAAATTTAGCACAGACATGTACTAAATTGACCTACAATTTTATAAAAAAGAACACTTATAAAAAACTTTTATATCAAATTTATAAACTAGTTCTGGCTATTTGTTAGATGCAGAATGACTAAAATTGTCTTTTTTATTCAGTGACATAGAACTGATTTTAAAAGTTTTATTTTATTAAAATTAAATATAAGGCTTTATAAAATAATTGCTCTTTCAATTTTTTTGACTATAATGTCATAAAATTGCTTAGACATAAGATTGTTTAGCATTAAAAATCATAAGATAAAAATTTTCTTCAAGAACAAATTAAGCGTATAATCAGCAATATAATAGTTTAATAGACATAACGAGTTACTTTAAGTGTAAAAAAAAAATTTTGGGGTAGTAGAAATTGGAATATGTAAAAAAAATAAAACCATTAGTATCAAAATGTGCGAAAATATTTTTATATTGGAAAACTAAAGAAAATTAAACAAATCAAAAATTTAGTAAAGACATGTACTAAACTTACTCGTTATAGAAAATTTCCATTTTAATCATTTTTGCCTATTTATTTTCAAGTCTTCTACAAATTGGGTGCAATTTTCGCCAAAAATTGCTTTTAATGAAGGAAATCGCATGTACTATTGTAGAGAGAATTCTCAAAAATCGGTTAAAAAAAGAATTTTAAATAAAATTTCTTTCAATATTGTCTGGAGACGGACATTTCTGTTTAAGGCATCAAAAGACTGAAATATTATTTTTGAAAAATAAATGAATTTTAAACGTTTTTTTGTGGATGAATGTTCTATATCTGTTCTATATATGTTCTATGAATGTTCTATATCTGAATGTTCTATTTATCTAAAAACTGATAATTTTCAGGAAAAAACGTTTAGAATTTTTAAAATCAGACGTTAATTTAGCACAAGACAAGGTATGGCACTAAGACTTCTCTTTAATGAATAGATCACAGGTCAACTATGAAAACGTCACCTTCTTGTATAATTTGAAGGCACTTTGAAATACATTTCTCATCTTCTGGTTTTATTTTACGATCTGGGGCGTTAAAGGTCGAATTAGTGAATTCATCATCACATCAAATAAGTTAGTGAGACTATAAATGAGGACACTGTAGATATTTTAACTTTGAATAAGTAATATTATCGCAGTAAATGCGATTTTTAAATGACCGTCTTGAGACGTTCTTACCTGATAGAGGGTTAAGTGGCGTGTAGGTACACAATTCGATAACATTATCTTACGCTCTAAAAATTTGACACAGCTCTGTATTAATATTTTCATTGAAAACTAAAAAAAATCACAATAAAAAATTAATTAGAAAAAAAATAGCACCCGTGTGTACTAAACTAGTTTTATATGAAATAATCCTTGCTTAAAGTTTGGAAGCCATTGAGTTACAATTTACTCGCGTAACTAACCTTCTTACAACAAAATCTGTGAAATTTTAACAAAATAATCTGAATTAGAAATTTAGCACATGTCTGTACTAAATTTATTTGTGTTAACGAAGCATTTAATTAATAAGAAGAATACAGTTTGCAAATTTTAGTTAGATTCGGAAAAAAAATCTCTACCAATCATGGAAAGCGAGTGGACCTATACATTTTAATTGATTACACAATTCTTTGTGTAATTCTTTGTATTAATTTTTTAATTCCTACCTATTTTATGGCTAACAAAGTTCATGGTGACCTTTTCAGCAGCAACTCCGGCAACATCTACTGGGAACATCGGTCAAACAAGGTTCCCGAATGGTAGACTACAACTTTGAAGTTGTTAGCTCCTTCGTCTACCTTGGATCAAAAATCATAGCCGACAACAACATCTCAAGTGCAGTCCACGCACGGCTGCTGAAAGCCAACAGGCTCAATTTCGGTCTATCAAGAGTTTTCCGGTATAGAATCTTAAGCATAAAGGTCAGTCCTCACATATTCGTCTGAGACGTGGGTCCTCAACAAACAGAATTGCGAACTCTTAGCCGCGTTTGAAAGGAGGATATTAAGACGGATTTTTGTCCAGGTACTTATGTCAGGAGGAAAAATTCCACAGCCTGTTGGCCTATACAACATCATACTTTGAGAGGGACAAGAACATTGTTTAGTCGACACACTGAATAAGGTCCACATCAGGACCGAAAGCTCTGGGCGAGACATAGAAAGTGTTTTCATCTTAAGGTGACCTTCTTCACTAGCAAACACCGGAAAGTCCCTCTCATGTAAGTAAGTATCTTACGGCTATTTTATGATAATAAATCGAACATTACATTCTGCAAACAAAAAAAAATTTGTCGATACCTTATTCTATTTTGTTTTGTATCTTAAAATTCTTAGCACATTTCGAAGCTTTTTTCTTCAAGGACTAGATTAAGGTATACCTTTAAAAACAAACTTTTTTTTTAAATAAAAGGCAAAATGTATCATTTTTAAATTGGTTTAATTTATATTTACTTTCGAAGTAAAATAATAAATTTCGCGGGTATCAAAAGAGATAAGATGAGATTTCGAGATACATCTTGGTATAATTTTCTAAAATTCCCTAATGTAAGGTTCTTTTAAAAGAAAACAAAGTTGATAATAAAAAGTCTAGGGAGTTTTTGTTGAAATCAAAAGACATATTGCTTGTCCCACAAAGAATTCGCATCAACAGAACCCCATAAACAATTTATAAAAGAAAACCATCTGAACAACAAACTCTTTCTCCCAAACCCAAAATCTTGTATTTCTCCCCTTTTGAAGTCTTTTCTCCTAAAAAAGGGCACATCTATAAATTACTTCGAATCCCTCTTTTGTAATTAAATTTTCCATTTTTCAAGCCCAAATTCACGGGAAGTATCAATGAAGGTAGAGGGAGTACCCTTGACTGAGGCAGAAAAAAAAAACACCACTGAATGGAAACAATTTTATGACAAGGCTGAGAAAGGATTTATAATCATGAAATAAAACTCATTTACAAACTAATTTTCCAGCCCATAGACAATATTTTACAATATATTAATGCTTCTTCGGTGAACAATGGATGGCATGAGTTTTTGGCAAAATATCTCTGTGCTGGCGAACAAATTTTCCCGATGAAGCCTGGACAGGGGGAATGGGGACCTTTAATTGAATTTTATGGCAGTCAACCTTTTTCACTGGAGATACCCCAAAACACAATTTTGGAGCTTTTTTTTTTGTTATTTGGCAAGCCTTACACCCTCAAAAACCTTTAGTTTCCAAAAGTCCTTTCACGCACCAAAATCTGATCCATATTCATTTTATCTCTTCACACTCAGTGTTTTGTTTACTGAAGGGGGATTTCTTGGGGCTGGGGTCTGGACCACTTCTGGGAGACTTTTCATCCCATTGTATCTCAATGGTGGCATAAATATTACATTTTAATACCCTCGAAGCACAGCGTGTCGTACCAAAAGGGTGAGATGGAGATGGTAAAACTCCCAAAAAGCATCGCAGGTGAATATCGTAAATTGTTTTCCCTTGTTTAAAAATTGAAAATTCCTAGGTGAGCCTCCCAAAAAGGGTTTGGGAGCATCGTGCTATTCTGATCTGGAGTACGGGCATTTGGAATTCGAGGGAGATTGCCGCCCTTCAGAGTAGGAAAAGTATGATTGCAAATGCATTTGAGATTCTCTGGAAGCAATTCAGGGTATTTGAGAATTCATAAGGTGAGTTATGTTGTGTACTTTAGTACAAGTGTTGGGATTCCTTTCAAGGATCAGTCTGATGTAAAATGAAAAAGACCAAATTATATTTCAGTAATAAGTGTGGAATGTAACAAGATTAACCTCAATAAAAAGACCCATTGAAAATGCCTCTTCTGTACTCTTGTTTAAAGAAGCAATAAGCTCCACCCAAAACCGATCATTGGTCATGCCCCTCTCATAAGATTCTGCTTTGACTTACTTAATTTTTAAATTTTAACGCAGTGATACTGTAATATTAAAAAAACAAATCAATTTCACGCATTTACTTATAATACGAAGAGCTCTGTTTATTGAAAAATAGACCACGCCCACTATAAGGGTAAATTTTTGGTTTGCAAACATTTTAGGTTGCGATCAACAATAAGGAAGTTCGGGAAATTCGAAAGTCTAGTCATCGGGAAGGAAAAATCACTCGGGTAAACACATCAACTATCCCCAGAGCTTTCGGCTCGGTCTCTATGCCTTCATCAGTGTTCAAGTCTTGCAATTTTTCTCTGAGTTTCGTTCAGAGATTTGACCAGGATTAAAAGAGGCCATAAGAGTGAACGGGGTCACTATTTTTACTCTGTCTTTCAACAATATTTCTACTAATTGGTACAATTCAGACCTTTGTCTTCTTGGATCTTGCTGAGCTACGCTTGAGGAGCGAGCTGAAAGCGCTGGAGATAATTGATATAGGGGAAATGCTTATAATTTTGTCCAGTTTCTTATTTTGGACACTTTGAGGATAACATTGGACACTAAAAATAAATTGATTAAAATGATGGATTTTTATTCCAATATTTGATGAATAATGAATTCTATCTAAATATTTGTTCTTTTTGGAATATTTTAACACTAAATACGTTAAAATTTGAATATGATTTGAGTTGAAATTGCTTTGTTGAAAATTCAGTGTGAGCAATTGCTTACGAGAAATATGACAGAACTTCGTGGCTTACTTCAGTCTTATTTAGTTTTGGTGAAGTACTAACAAAGTTTGTTCGCTGTTTTTGAGTGATATTATTGAATATTCATTGAATATTGTGTTGATTCACGTTACTGATGATTTGTACATTTGACCTGAAGTGAGATTTGCCTTGTGAATTATATTTTTCGTGTGAAAAATGGGAAATTTTTTAAGACATTCACCAGTGAGGTGATGATTCTTATTTTGGACAGGTGTTTTTCTCACGAAATTTCGTGAAGTTTTAGCTTTTGTGATGACTAGGTTGGACAAATGCCTGGAGAAATGAAGGAGCATCATCTCTACGAAAGAGATGCAATGAGAAATGCCTTGAAAGGCTCCCGGAAAGGGCAGGGAATGAGCGAATCCGCACGTACTTGGAGTACCGAAGTCAACTCACTTTAATGAATGATATGGAAAGTTTCTGGGCTTCTTGTGACATTCCACGTTTCCCTTACATGACCAGGAAGAGGACTTGGTAAGATTGGTTCATAAAATGAAGAACAATGGGCATCCTGTTGAGGCGGATTATCTGTCCAAATTTACAGACAAGTTGTAAAAATTAATAACCAAGTTGTCCAAAATAAGAGTCAAATTCACCTCTACATATCAATTCATTTTTAAACGTATTAAAACTAATTTTAGTAAAAATGAGATGATAAATAGCTTGCCAAGTTTCTAAACAATCCTTCTGAAAAGAGAGTAACAAGAAAAGTCAATTAGTATTGAAAATATGGCACTTCAAACTTAGGATATCGATGCTTATAAGCAGACTGTCCAAAATTATAAGCACTTCCCCTATTGCCCTGAGTGATTGTTTCTTCCCGACGACTGACGAATTTCCCTATTATTAATTTTCATTTAATTTCATTTTACTATTTCTTAAATGATTACAAGAAGGTAAAAAAGCTTAAAGTTTCATGGAAGTGGAGTTGCTATAGCAATTACCTTAATCCACGCCCTCTGGAAAGCCACGCCCATTTATATGTAATTTCTGTACTTGCAGTCTCCCAATTTAAGCAGATTCCAGAATGTTGAAAATATCAATAATATAGAGAAATTGATGTACAGCGAACCCTGTTTTTTAAAAAATAGGCCACGCCCCCCATAGAGGTAAAATTCTAGTTTGCTTCATTTTATTTAATTTAGTAATAAAATTTCCTTAGACTAGTATGTTTCAATAAGATTTTTTTAGTAGTGCATGGTAAGTGTAATTTTTTTTTAGAAGTTGAATTTATTTAAAAAGTACTTTATCCCATGTCCTCTGGAAAATCACGCCCATTTACGTGTCACGTTTTTCAATTTTAAATCACTTTTCAGCAAAGTCGGTGCAAGTGTATTTAATGTGGCAGTTCTTCTAAAAGTTTCATCGGTTCTGCTATTAAAGTTTCATCTGCTCAAACGTCTTGGTATAGAACAAAACTGAAAGCAGAACAAGATGAAGTTATTCACTAGGAGATGTTGGTTATATTTAGTGGGTGTGGTCATAAAAATAACCATAAGAATGTTGATAGAGGTTATCCTGCATAACTGCATGAAGTCATATACTTTATCAATCATAACTCTGAAAGGATATGGAACCGAAAATCATTTTGGGCGGAGCTTATTTACTTAGGATGTAAAATTAAACGACTCCCACAGTGTTAGGGTGTTTGGTTCTTATACTCCGGCACGTTTCCAAGATGTTTATTGTTGTAGTCACTAATTCACTTGGTAAAAGTTGTTTTAGGTTCTTAATCAATAAAATAAAATTTGATATTAACCTTGAAATTTTGCATATTTTTTACTGCTGGAACTCAATTAAACTGCCATATAATATCGACTTTATTTTTCAAATTGTAACCACCATAGAGATTAAACGGTAAGAGATATCAACTTCTGGACTTCGGTGACCCCCAATAAAAAATAACATCTCCCGACGTTTTTTCTCTCCCCCCTTCCTCCAACCCCTCCAAAACTATGTTTTTGTTTTTGTTTATCCTTAAATTGGCCCAAGTTTTTTCAATGACTTTCTGATATGTTTTAGAGGTAGTCCAGGCGTATATTTCGGTCAAACATACCTATGACCGGAAAATTTACCATGTTGAATTATTGAAAGCCAAAGATTAACCACTTTAGAGGGCCCATTTTTCAATCGATTTGGTTTTTTGGAAAGGTATTGAAATTTCGAATCTGGCTGCATCAGTCTTTATTGGTAATGAATCGGTTAAGTACCGATTTTGAATGATTATTTTCGGATCTTATTTTACTTGACCTTAAGTTTATTCCTGAGCTAGAGGTCAAACGGAAAGAGATATTGACTTCCGGTCTTCGATGACCCCCCCCCATAATTTTAATGTCTTTCGAACTATTTAAAAACAAGATTAAATCGGCAATAACCCTATGTGCATCCGAAAAATATATTAACGGAGAGGACTTCCTCGTGAGTTCGAGCAATCCGCAAAGCCATCTCTTTAATAATGCTCTAAATTTTGAAGTTTTACTGTATGCAGAAACTTATTGAATTTGAAAAAAATTATCTCTTCATTCTGCAATCTTTGAAATTTTGTTAGTAAAAAGCGTATTTACTTAAATAATAATTTTCTTGAATTAATAATTGAATTGATCAAAAGTATTTTAAATTAGAAATGAGATCATTATATTTCGATGAGGAATGTTTCTAAAATTAGAAGACTTAACCAATAAAACTCAAAATTTTGTAGTTTTGAACTTAAAATTAAGTAGGGTAAAATTAGGTAATTTAGAACAATTTACAACTTTGGACATTTTGTGATCTTCTCACTGTTTTAGAGATTCAAAAGGAAGAACAGCTGTTCCCTTTCTTCTTAGTTGTCTTTTTCTTCTATTTCGCGGTCTTTGTTTTCTTTTTGCTCATCTGAAACAATGAGAAAATCTCAAGTGTCTCCAATTGCAAATGGTTCCAAATTACCTCATTTTACCCTACCTAATTACAAGAATTTCAAAAACAGATGTTTTTTTTTGGAAAACCTTCAAATTTTTCCTTACAATGAGCTTCCATGCAAAAGACTTTTTTTTTGTAAAACAACAGGAAAGTTGTATAATGCAGAGTGCACGAAGAAATCTCTCCAATGTTCTCGTGGGTGAGATTTACATTTATAGACAGTCATATAGTGAGAAAATATGTGATTTCACTTTGGTGCATTATATACCCATTCCAGAGTGATGAAAAAAAAAGAAGAAGTATGTTTGTAATGCGATAGCAATCTCAGCTTGAATGCTGTGCAAGATGGGGAGTAATCCACCTACTCTATCAGAAGCATAACTTTTATGATCGTCTCTCATTGAAATGTTTTATTGCATGAGATCAGCATTGGGGGAGAACTACACAAGTGGCACTTTTGGGAGACACTTTTATGCATATACCCAAGCACTTTTCCATGTGAGAACTGCTGATGCATTTCCATGGGAGATTTACAACAGAGGGCTTTCACTTTTTCTCCTATTTTCTTTTTTTTCACCTTCGTTTTGCTGGACAAAGTCAGTGCTTCATATGGAAAGTTCGATGATGATAAAAAAGAGGACTGACAGAGAGTATACAGGGCTAAAAGGTGTACTAACCACTACTGGCCATCAGTAAAAAATTATTCGTCATTTGAAATTAAGTTACGTACTTCCCATAAAATGATATTGTAATTAGTTATATAAAATTATCAGTAAGTAATGGATGGATTCCAGGTTTAGCACATATTTTGGCTTCGGACACTTAATTTTTTTTCAGTAAAATTGTGAATTATTTTAATATATTGCCATAGATAGGTCAGACCTCGAGGCAGACCTAGAACAAGGTAGCTGAATCAAATTTAGAATCCTGCCTTGGAATGCCTTGAGATCGAACCCGAACATCTTCCTGAAGTGGCGGAGGATCGACAAGAATGGATTGGTAATTTGGCTGTAATGGGCCAGCGACCCCAATAGGGATAAGCGGTTGAAATGATGATGATTATGATAGGTCAGATTCGAGGAAAATGAAAAAGTATATAAACTATAAAGTATATTTCTATATAATTTATCAATTTAAATTTTGTAGGGTATTCTTTTCGTCCTAAAAATCTTCATTTTGGAACGCAATGCATGCCTGATACTACCCCACTGTCCCGTACTTTATTATTGTGTTGTTCATGTTATTATATCGTTTGAATTGAAGTAAATTTTTGACTGGCCAGAAGTGGTACAATAGGTGGCGGAAAGTGGTGAAAAGTTTAGCAAGATTATTGTACGATGTTGTACAAACCTTAAAATATATTAATGAAGGAAAATTATATAAGCCGCTCAGGAAAACGGTTTGGAAGCTTCTTGGCTTACCTTAAAGAAAATGAATATGCGGAAATATTATTTTAATGCCCCTTGACTTCTATCTCTGTCCTTGTCTCACCTATGAAAGGGAAAATGTGGGAAAATCATAAATCTGGCGAGAGAGGATCAAAAATGTACGATGTTGTACAAACCTTAAAATATATTAATGAAGGAAAATTATATAAGCCGCTCAGGAAAACGGTTTGGAAGCTTCTTGGCTTACCTTAAAGAAAATGAATATGCGGAAATATTATTTTAATGCCCCTTGACTTCTATCTCTGTCCTTGTCTCACCTATGAAAGGGAAAATGTGGGAAAATCATAAATCTGGCGAGAGAGGATCAAAAATTTTCCCCCTTATGTTTTGATGTGTCCTTTTAGGTGTGAAGAGATTATGTAGACAGTTCTGAATGAGCTATCAACCCGCTGCAACTATCCTTCTGAAGCTGTCCGGAAGGGTCTCTTAACCTCACTTCCACAAAATGGATTTATTTCCCGTCTCTAGAAGCTGCTGTTGAGGATTGATGTTCTATCCACCACGTATTAGATCATAAACACTTGATCTTCACTTAACTAATTCATTTATTATTAACTAAATTACAATAAATTTAACAATAGTTGCAAGTTAAACGCGCACAATCTTTCTTCGCTGCTGGTAAGAGTAAAAGAAGGGCGGAGAACGAACGGTACGGTTTTTTATATCTCAAGAAACCTTTCAACAACATTCTTTTCTCATAAAAGCTTTAGGAATAGATGATCATTTCGAATTAGTCCACATCAAACTGTTACTATATGGAAATTTGAATTATATGAAACAATAAATTAAAGGAATGCTTTATAATGCTTTTCAACTTCACGTTCGTGCGTGATAATCTTTACTGGAAAAAAAGTGGTTAGTGCACTGTATCTACGAAAATGGGATGAAATGCTGAATGTCCTCCATTTATTCATCATCCACGGCGCGTATTTTGCCCCAAAGTCCCATCCAACCGCTTTTAGTTGTGTAATCCAAACAAAACGGTGCATCCATGGCACAAGACTCCGAGATATAAAGTATCCTTCCAACCCCCTTCAGATTTCCCTGCAATTTCCCATCTGCAGCATCGAAGTTGACGACAACAAGAGGAAAAGGTGCAGGGGGTTGTGTAGAAATCTTCCTCGAAGGAATGAATGGCGTTCTTCTGGGAGGGAGTTTGAGGTTCAAGGATCTCGTGAATGATGACTGTTTTGTTTGCCGTCGTCTTCGCCGCTGGTGTGGCACTAAATTGCAATAATAAATTGAAAATAAATAGCAAGAGGGATTTATCAGCGACAGACGACGTTGCTCTACATCAAAGTCTCTAATGTGTCTAATTTATGAGCATTAACCCTCCCCCATTTGGTTTAATTTCAACAAAAAGATCATTAAAAAAAAAGACTGACAAATGCGCCTCAAGAAAGTGCACTTAAGTGCCTCCCGAAGACATCGTGAGGTACCACCTTGCGCAGCAAATTAATTTAATTTGCATTTTTACACTTAAACTCAGCTTTTTGCAAATGAATCTATTTGCATTTTCATGTTCTCTGGCCGGGCTTCTTCTCCGGAATGGTGATATTTGAAACCCATTAAATTGAGAATTAAACTTGGTAAGACGATGTGGGAGCCAATGCTACAAGATACTTTTCACCACTCATCGTCACCAAGATTGGTTAAAATTGAGAAATATCGTGTTTTCTGCACAATCTCATTTCCAAGAAAATCATTGTTCTAACAACCTCAATTTGGATTTATTCTCCAGGAAATGGAGAATGCTTGTACCAGGTTCTTTGCGGTTGAGGGGAAAATCTTAAATATCATCGTGTTTTATGATTAAAGAGAAATTGAAAAATATGAATTTGAACTAGAATTATGGAAATATCAAACTAACCCTAAATATTCATTAACTTAAGAGATTTTTTATTCAACTTTATAGACAAATACGATGATCGATACCTTATTTATATCCCTTGACTTAAATCGAATTATGTTTAACGAGAATCATACAGGTTTTAGACTGTAAGCTTAGTCCAGAAAGTCCCAAAAACGTAAATAAAATAAAAACAATTTTAATGATTTCTCAAAATCTAATGTATTATTTGCCCTTAATATGCAAATTAGAATAGAAATTAGAGAAGTTAAGTCATTTACCTAAACCTTTGGTCTGAAGCCGGGTTTATGAAATTTTCAACATGATATTTATAATTTTCTAATAAAAATATCCTTAAGTTCTTGGAGCAACAATTTCGAAAGTTTAGTTTTTCGGTTTAAGAATTTCTGGAATAGAATTTTATTTCATCTCCTTTCTTTAATCCATCCCCGTGGGACCATCGCCGTCTTAGCCTCGAGACCATATTTATGTGGTAATCTATTTAAGAAGACTTTGACTGAATTATATATTGGTCAATAAAATATTAAAATGGTTCGCAATGACTATGATCCTTTTTATATAATATAAATGCACGGATTTTTGACCTGGTTCAGATTTATTCAATTGTATTCACGCGACGTTTCGGGGACGATTTTTCCCCTTCCTCAGGTATGAAAATCAAAAGGACAAATCGGGTCTTGGAACAAAATAACTATCACTTCTACTTTTGAACAAATTGATACGTCCAGCATGCCGGTCAAATGCAGACTCAATCTGAACCAGGTCAAAAATCCGTGCATTTATATTATATCAACTTTGAATTGACCGAATTTTATCGAACATCCTTTATATATTTACATCATTTTGGTCGTGGGCCCATTTATCATCCAGTTTAACAGTTCACGACTGTCAATTCTTTGCCACTTCAGGAAGATGTTCGGGTTCGATCTTAAAGCATTCCAAGACAAGATCTTAATTTAGATTCAACCACTCTGTCCTAGGTATGCCCCTAGGTCGAAATCTCCTCACAATTGTTAGCAATTACTTATTTTTTTCCTTTGGAAATAATACGTTACTACTTACAAATTTTCATTTTTATTGACCATTTATTGACCATTTACTTATCACAATTTTGCTGTCTCTGCTGCAGCATGCAAAGGTTCACTACAATTAGTTAAATTATAAAAATTGTAGATCTTCGGAAAATAGGCTATCTAAACCTTTAGTTAGAAGACTGTCTAAATATTTTATGTTAATAATATCATCCTGAAGACCTTGTATTAAAAAAATCAGGATTTTTCGGAATATTAAAAAAAATAAATATAGTAAAGTTGTACTGATCTTTCTTACAATTTCATTTATTAGAAATATATACTAGGTCTTCTACTAATTTTTAGATATTTTTGCCAGTTATATATGGAAAATTTAAAGAAATACAAAAATTAAACGAGACGATCTGGGACAAAAGCCAGTCATACATCTAATTTTTCACTTCTTAAGAATTGACTAAGTGCTACTCAGGCACGCCATGAGAAAGCAACCAGAACAATTTTTAATCGGAAAGCGCTAGGTCTGAAGAATATAGAAGGGGTAGTAGCACATCTCATTTTTGCTTTTGATTTTGTCCTGAGTCCATAGAGATGCAATACCACGGAGCATTGTCATATCAGTCGCTTGTGTTTTTTGACCGATTTTGGTCAGTTTTCGACGAATACATGATCGAGATTAAACGGAAACAATGCTCATTGATGGTATCTCTTGGTTTAAGCAATACGTATGCCATAATTCGTCGACGGTCATACCAAACTGTATTATCTTCGTCCAAACAGACTTGATCGTACTTTCGATTTTGATGCTTTGATATGAAAAGCTACGATATTTTAGGATTAGAATACTAGAATGTTACCCCGTTTTCAAAAGTTTGTACAAATTCATGATGGAAACTTTTTCTTTCACACCGACAAAACTGCAAAAGTCAATTTTTGAATTTTTGTTGGTCTTTTATGGCCTCTACACACTAGAGAAATTTATGTCCATATTGAAGCAAATTCCCTGTGCTTGTGCATGAAAAACTTTTCAATATGGACATAAATTTCTCTATTGTATAGAGGCCATTAGTCAAACTGCTAGAATACATTTTCCTCCATTTGGAATTTTCCTATGTTATGTATACGCTTGAAGATACTTTGCCGAATAATATTGAATTCTTCCATAAGCTAATTTTATGATTTTCACCCAGTCACGCTTTCAGATCGGCGCCATCGTTTTTGGACTTTTTGTCCTCTGCATCGAAATCGGAATTTTTGTGCTGACTGAATGTGTGCCGACTATATGTGTCGAGTATCACTTATGTCTGATGTATAAATATTTATTGAAAACCTATAGTAGTTTATTCGTCAAAAGCTTCCTTATATGGGCTTAAGACCGAAAGCTCAGAACTATAGCATTGCTTCTCTAAATTTTTATCGTTTAATATCTTTTGGAAAATTTTGACTAGTTTTAAAATTAAAGCAAATGATCCAATAAATTCTAATTAAACCAATAAAACTGGATCTAACTTAGACTTTAAAATCCTTTGAGAATTGGGCTAAATCGAAGTTAAAATTGCAAGGTCGGCTTTAGACTTAAGGTTTAGCCAAGGTCCCGATTATCTCGAAATTCAAAATAGCAACCAATTTTATTGCTTTTCCAAAATTTAATCGATCACTTGCCCATGTTGACTAATCTTAAATTATATTTTTTTAAAAATCTTGATTGATAAGAAATTAGAGAAGTTAAGCCATATGGCCAAGCCTTAGGTCTGAAGCCTGTATAAGTAAGTAAAAGTGTTTTTTTTTAGGATTCGTAATTAATTCTGAAATTTCGGAATTTACAATTTCAGAAATTTTACTTTTGCTTGCAGAATTGATAACTATTTTATTAAATTTTTAGTGAAATATTTTTTTTATCTTTGAAAAATATGAATTCTTGACCCTAAAAATATTAAAAAATATATAAAACATCTTTGAAATTACTATCAGTGTTGTTTTGTTTTTATGTTCCACGTTGGTTTTCTAAATAATCCGAATTTCGAAATTAAGATTTAGGGGAAAGCACGCTACCTTAGGACAACTCAAGCTTTGAACTTGAACATCTTAGTTTTTAATATGTTTTTAATGAATTTGATCCATTATAATATAATATTTTAAATGCTAGTAAAATGCCTCAAATTTCCTGAAAAGACCAATTGGTCAAATCGGTCAAAGCTATTACGAACATATAAAAAGTTTAGTTGTCCGAAGGATGAGTCTTTCGAAGGCAGTGCACTTTCCCCTAGTTCTGTGGATTTTTTTTTTTATTTTTATTTAGTCTCCAAAACCGCGCTGGTCGCACGATCAGTCTACACACTGAGTGAGAGAAATCCGAAAAAGTTAAAATAACATTCCGTAAATGTTTATTTTTAAACCTGTAGTTTTGATCCGAATTCGGTGTAAATATTATGCTTTTTAGGTGTATTAGGGGTTAAAGTTACCCTTTTTCATGTGAATTTTACCCTTTAGAAGGTGTAAAATTAACATTAAAAAATGTTTATATATTTTTACACCTAAAAAGTGTTAAAGTTATGAGGAAAAAAAGTTAATCGCATCCCCATTTTTTTCTCAGTGCAGGATCGTACTGATCAGAACCCAAAGTGGACCGTGAGTGGCAGACTTGTTTACCCCCTGTGAAGGATCACTTTTCTTTTTAAAAAATATTTTTTTGATATTCTGTTACTACATTTTTGAAGATAATTTCAAAAATTTATTTTTGGGCTTTTTAAAATATTTGTGCAGAACCCATTACTTTTATGTTAAATTATTTTTTAACTTCTCATCAAAATCCAACATACAGAATTTCTCAATATTTTGAGAACTACTAACCCTTATTTACCACTTATAGCAAAATTTCAAAATTCAGGCCAAATATCCTGGTTCAATTCAATAAATAAATGCAGATTTTCAATTGAGATTGCATACCCTCTTCAACAAAATGAAATTCTCCCATCAAAATTTTGAAATGTGCAAGAATTTTCTTCAGGATTTTGTTTTTCAAACCTTTTCCAATCAATTGAGAAAATCCTCTGATAAATTCCTGCTGTAAATATGGTGAAAATTTCACAAGTACCACACTTCAATAAAACCATGAGATTTTCAATGATTCTGCATATTTAGGCAATATTTTGAAGGCAGATGGGTAGAGGAATTTCTGCAATAGATTAGAAAAATGCAATGCTTGGAAGTTTATTCACATGACTCCTCCATGCGGAGCATTGTGCATCCCAGGAACACATTTTCACTCTCCACTTGAGCACCATGCACCAAGCTTTCCCGAATCATTGCCAAAGTGGAGGAGCTTTTGCAAACGGAGAAGCACAATTGAGGGTGTTAAGAGAACACGGATGAAATCAAGACTTTTTTTCCCAACCCACCCACTCCCACCCTCAATCCCATGGCTCTTCTGTCACTCGAACCATCGTGAGACTGTTATCATTTCCATATGAAAGCAGTTTGTATGCAAAAATTTGCTCCCATGCACAACAGACAACAATGTTGAGCTAGTGAAAGGAGCATAAGTGGCAAGAGGGGTTGTATTTCGAGGTGATGGTGGAAAAATCCGAGAGAATTGCATCGCTGCATTGTTGGGAGCAATATTTCCATCCCATTCCTTCCTTCCTTCCTTCCTGCAGTCCCTCTTTCGTAAGTGTCTCTCCACTGAGTACTCAATGCATCCCTATGCTCTCGGGGGGTTGGTTCAGCATAGACGGCTCGGAAAACATAATGCCTAAACAGGGTGAAGAGCTTTTGGATGGATTTTCCACTAAAGTGCCTGAAGAATGCATTAAATATTCAACAACTATTGTGAAGATGCAACCGTTGATACGGCACTCTTGTTCCCAGAATTGAGATTTAAAAGTTCGACTGAAACGAAGTTAGAATAATCATATTTAGATATAATGTTATGTAGATTGTTCCTCAAGATAATGATGTTTGAAAATGTGACACAAGAATAGCATTAAAAAACATTTTAATAAGGATAATAATGGTGTGGAATGGATTTGCTTTTATCAAGCCACATAGTCGAGTAACCACAATAATTTCATTTTACGAGCTAGAAAGACTGGCATTTTAAAATTCTATCTTGTTTTGAAACACTTTTCAAAAACGTATATAAAAACTTTAGAAATTTTCATCAGGGAACCATTCGATTAACTAATATTAAAAATAGTTAAATGTAGTATTCAATATGGAACGCTTCTTTTGTTTCTCAAAATTCTATAGGGGGAAACTGGGGCACCACCAAACACGGGGTAGCACCAAACACTGCGATTTTTTAATCAGATATTCGACTTCTAAGGACAAGACCTATAGGAATTTATAGGCATTATAGGGATGCTTGTCTACTGAAGGAATGGTCGAGTTAGTCCAAGTAGTTTAGAAATAAAAATTAGTTTTTGCTGGTACCCCGTATTTGGTGGTGCCCCAGTTTCCCTTTTTGTTTATTTTTTTCACTTTCTTGAGGTTGCGCAATGCCAAAGAAAGCAAATTGATTTTAAGATTGCATCTATAGGTACCGTTTTAATTTCTTTTTAAATTCTACTTCTCGTTAAAAGTAGACGAAGAATAATCCCGAGTAACCATACTAAAATCTTTGAACTAAATAAACTTTTTCTACAATGAATGCGGATGATTTTGCCGTCAAGAGTTCTGTGCCCCTTGCTTTTCTTTGATTTTGATTAAAGATGGTCTTTAACGATCCGATCTACCATGTCCGATCGATGAAGATCATCCCTCAGTTCTAGAATTAAAGAAAAGCTTCTGATGAGCAGGAGTTAGAATTACCCTGGAGGGCACACTCACCCGCATGTACGGAAATTACTCTGCGTCCGTAAAAAAATATTAATTTAATTAATAATTAGAATAACATACTTGATTAGTAGGGGAAAGCGCGCTACCTTCGGACGATTTATGCTTCACACAATTTATTTTTTCAATGTGTTATAAATGAATTTGGACCATTGTATTATTATATTTTAAAAGCTAGTCTAATGCCTCAATTTTTCAGAAAAGAGCTATGGGTGAAATCTATAAGAAACATATAAAAAAATGAAGTGTCCGAAGATTAAGTCGTCCGAAGGTAGCGCGCTCTCCCCTACAGTAATGCCAATTAGAACTTTAAGTATAGAGGCACGGAAATGAGAAACAGTTTTCTGTGATAGAGGATACGACTAGGGGAAAGCACGCTACCTTCCGATGACTGAATCTTCGAACAATTCATTTTTTTTTTCATTAATTGGGCCCATTGTAATATTATATTTTAGTAGCTGATCCAATGCCTCAAATTTCCAGAAAATATCTGTGTATAAAATCCATTAAGAACATGGTAAAGAAAATTGAGTTGTCCGAAGCTTTAGTCGTCCGAAGGTAGCGTGTTTTCCCTTAATCCTAATTACCTCAATTGTCGGGTAACGCACAGCGCACAATAACTTTTGTTTTGTAAATATGTTTTTGGAATTCCAATGAGAGTAAATGAAATGTAGATCTAGTCCTCTCGCTCTCTCTCATAGGAAGTCCTGAAAACATGTTTACAAACAAAAGTTATTGTGTGTTGGTCATAATGCTAAAAATAACATGTTTGACTAACTGAGTAAGTCTATCTCTTAACCTTTACTCTTATTGTTACACAGGTACTAGCAAGGGTACTAATAACAGTTTTTGGCACTCAACCACTGTCCTGCAATCTACTTATTTAGTGAAACACTGGTGGTTCATCCTAGTTTTCTCTTTGACCTAATATAGTAGAATATGTAAGGAAAGGTTTTGAAACCTCAGACATGGAAATTGTGTATATATCGATTTTTTCCTTAATGATTTGAACCTATTGCTAGTCCTATATCTCCCACTTACTAAATAGGGCCTGGCCAAATTTGTAAAGAAAAATGGGACAACATTTAGTGGAGCTTCCGTTATCTTCTTCCGCTATCCGAAGTTATAAAACCTTCCATTATACGGGTCTTAAATTTAAGATTTTTCCATATGGCTCATTAGCTTTATTTCTGTCAGATTATTACCCAAGTACCATAAGAATTATTTTTAAGGATCTTCTCTAGTCTGAAGACGCTCTTAAAAACGTTTTCACATGTGCGCTACACTGTAAAAAGAATACACGGCTTCTCTCCAAAAAAAAAACCTGAAAGCAGAGAGGTAGCATTTGCGTATTACGGGAAAAGCACTCCTGACACTCCCAGACGGTCTACAATGGACATAGCAGATCGTTCCAATATGGGATAAACTGCATCATTGCAAATTGATAACATTGTAACTAATATCCCCATTTGATTAATGATTCTAACAGCCAGGATTTCAACAAAAGTGTATCAACTGTATCATACGAAAACTATAATTTCAAATTTGCTTTACTTCCATCGAGTAACCATACAACCGATCAACCATAAAATACGTAATTTTAAATCGTCAACAAAACTTGGTCAGTTGATCAATTAGTTCTTATCCCTCAGAAAATTATTAATAAGAATTAATTTACTTAGCCTTCGTCGAGCGACCATACTACCAACATCAAACGTAGAATGAGAAAGGAGAAACAAAAATTCCTTTCGTTGATTTTGGTCGACAGAAGCAAATTGACTAAAATCTAATTACCCTCGGAGACTCTACTAATTTTTTCCCGAGTTTTAGCCACGGTAGGCCCAACTCCTTTCCAATTTGTATAACTTTTTTCCCCAATTTCCCTTCGATTGCAATTCAATTAACGCACCAAAAGCACCTCTTGGAGGGCGAGAATTGGTGTGGTAGGAAAAAAAAAGAACGAGGTGGAAAATATTAATCAAATTCAATTTGAGGGTAAACAATTGAATGGCAAACATTTCTACATAATTAGCTGGAGTGGAAAAATCAACAATGTTTATTTTTCCATGGTGGGGGAGGGGGGATGGTGGTGGCCTCTTTTGCACACCATGAAGTCCAAATGCGAGGAAATGAACATCGTCTCGAAATGATTTATGATTTATACTCACCTGATTTTTCTCAGTGATAGAGATGGCGTTTTTGAGGCGCGGAGCTGTAGAATTAGGGAATTTACTGCCATTTTACATGTAATTATTTAATGGCATTTTCTTGATGTTTCTGGTTTGGGGACTTCAACCGGGAAGAAGGCGCTCTCGAAAAAACATTTATCGTTTCGGGGTGCTAAAGAATGGCTTTTTGCCGTGAAACTTTCGAGAGAGAAAGAATATATGTTTGTTGTTTTATTCTGGTGCTTGTTGCTCTCGCCTTGTTGCGTTTTTATTCACCTTCCTTTTTTTCCCTTTGTTATTTTTTTCATGTATTTTATTTTTTAAAATTCTGGTTCAGGAGGGCACCCCGCGATTCCGCGATACACCTTCGCAAGAAGAAATCCAGCAAACGGTGCGCGAGATAAGCGTGTTCCGTTTTATTTTCGTACAACACGCGGACGACTTAATGAGCTGATATCAAGTCTCAAAGTCATTAAGGTTGGGTTCTGTCCGAGGAACAAATAAAAAATAAAGTGAAAATAATTTAATACATACAAGTCAGAAGAGAGAATTCTCATGTGGAATTGGACTTTCGTGATTATGGGATATTTTGGAGCGGACGCGCACATTTTAATCCACCGTGAAGAGGTGAAAACTGCTGTTACAATATGCGCCAAACATTATTGAAAGTCGTTCGCAAATTACACCATTTTTTCCCAACCCTGTCTTTATGTTTGTTTTTGTGGTTTTTGGTCAATTTGGTCGGCTCTATCGAGGCATTTAATACGAAAGAAAAGGTTTGGATTGAGTGGGAAATCCAACAGATTGCAAGCGGTCTTGTAGATTGTTTCTCATCGAGAAACCATACTTAAATCAGAGTTTCTATTCATCATTTAAAATTTATAGTTGTCTTTATGAATTTTCAAATTGTGATCTAAGTTTCAAGAAATGAGTAGGGGGAGGCTTTCAGGCTTCGCACACACTATGGCTTCGAACACTTCATATTTTTCCCATATTCCTCATCATATAGAGTATAAGTTTTCATCGAGAAACCATACAATATACAGTATGTTAATAAATAAAAGTAAATGATTAGGACTGAGACTGGAAGTTGCCTATTATTCCGTCAACGGATAGTCTGGCATTCAATAAAATAGAATTATATAAAATTATCCTTTTGACAAAAAGGGTACGAGACAACTGATTTAAGCTAGTTCACGGACCCTGGTAAGAGGCTCTGGGAATTACGAATGAGACTTATATAAGTATTGCGGCCACTCATCAAACGGAAAGTAAATGACACCATTCTCAGACGGAGATGTGATGGGAGATCACTACCTACCAGGATGTTACGATGTTAAGGGGAGTGATCACGAACACCAAGGTCACAAATCTACCTGACACAGCCGTGGAAGGTCACAGACATCCTCCGCAGTATCTCACAATCCGCTGTGTAGGACAGTTTAGCCCTATAGGTTGTTATGATAGGGTTTTAATGCTACTTCTTGGTGGTACGCCTAACCAAAGACCTCTCTACCTAATTCCAGAATACGGGGATCGCCGGGTCCCGTGCTCTGGATAAATGGGTATGAAGTCTTTAGGGTTAATGACAATGAAGCAGGAGCGTGTGATACATAGGGTCTTGAGAATGGTCTCAACCAAACATCTCTCACTGCTCTGACCGCTATCCATTAGCATGATCTATCCGTTTGACTAAGCAAATGAGTTTGCTTGAGAGCAAACTCCTCTGCACTCTGGTGTAAAATCCGAAAGATGATGAACGGTAGATCGTTACGGGCTTCTGGGTTGAATCATGAGTTTAACCGAGGGACCTTCATGCCTTATCCTTGACCGGTGTTTTTAGTGAGACTACTGCCATGCTGGGTAACGGAATTGAAACCTTCGGGGGCTGAAAGATGTACGAGGACACTGGAGCGGAGCTATGAGGAGTGAGGCGACTCCCGATGGTCTACGGTTCCAAGTGATCTCTGGACTGTGACCAGTCCAGGTGCTCACAATGATCCTCGCCATTTGAAAGCCATATTGAGGAAGGAATCGACTGGGTTGTCGGTTTAATTGAGATGGTAAATACTGAATTTTGGTCTTAGACAATTATTGATTGAGAGGTGTTTGAGGGCTAGATTGGTCGATGCGAGAGTTATTCGCCTATTCTGATGAACTGTTGGGGATCTCGGTGGCGCAATAAGCAAGACCGTTGGGTTGGCTCTTGTGCGGATTGATCCCCGGCTTGACTCACAGTGTTGTGAGTTCAAGTCCCGCCCGGTGCAAAGATCTGAATGTTTAGAAGAAAACATTTTCACTGTGATATAACGTAATAAAAATGCACCGCCTCTGCCCAAAAACTCCGGGAATATGGAAGAAGCATCCACACTACGAGGAAGGCGTTCCTGGGGCGAACTACGATCAGCAGATTCTTTCAACACGGGATATACGACAATATGATTAAATTGCAACAGATATATCCCGATACGATTAATAATAATAATAATGGACTGTTGAATTATTGATACCAGGATGGTGCATTATCTAAAGCCCTTTGTATTAAAGACAGGTCAGTGGTCTCTTGTTGGTGAGTGAAAGGCAAATTGAAGAGTTGTAACCCATAACATTTCGAATGAGCCAGTTCTACACACCAACAATTACGGCCCGTTCATAACCGGCGTAATATACCGGTGTATTCCGTCGATGTAATACGCCGGTGTAATCCAATTATGTAAAAATACCCGGTTTAGAAGTGTTGCCAGACGTACACAGTTAGTATCCAAGCGAAACCATATCTGTTATTTGACTTTTGTTAAAGAGCATATGCAGAAGGACCTGTAATTCTGGAATAATATTCTTTGATCAGATGTATTCCTGTTTAATATCACAGGATATGACATAACAAAATATTAGATGTCCCAAAAGTCAAGGATTTTGTCCTTGATACATAACTAAGAACGGTCTGTATATGGAATATCAGGCAATATAAACTAATTTGTTTACAAGGATATTTTTCGGCAAGATATGTTCCTCATCATTGAAAAGAATTTGCTTTTGGTTTTTAAGTTTTAACCAAGCTAATGGTCCCAAACACACTGCCAAGAGTTTTTAAAAGTGGTTCGATCAGAACAAAATTTGACCTTCTAGAATGAGCAGGATGACCTAAGGATCCCAATCCTGTTGATTTAAAGGAAAAGATTGACCACAAGACAAATCTGTCGAATGTGACTAATTTGAGATAGTTTTAAGTAGATATCCACACTACATGAAATACAATCACATTAGAATAGTGTCAAATCCTGATTTCCTTAATGATCCTTCGTTGTCAAGCGATCGTTTTTTTCGAAAAGTTACTTAACTAAGTGCTAAATGATCCAAATTTAATTTTCAAATAGAATTCGTAAGTTGTTTATTACAGTAGAAACCGAAAACTATCACTTCTTATAGGGTGTGCTATTTATATTGTCCTCTTAGTATGTGCCATTTCAAGAATTTTTTGATCGTACTTAATTTCTTGATAGAACTCTCAGGTTTTTTCTTCATATTAAAAATGTATTTATGTACAAGTTCATTTATTATTATTACTTTCATCATTAAAAAACATAATTTCTCGAAAAACAAAGCATATATTACAGTGCCCGAAACTGTTCTATTTATCTTGTCGCCACTGTATCCCAAGTCAGAGGCCAAACAGTTTAAGGCAGGGACTTGAGGTCTTTGGCGAACCCTCATAAATCATCTCAACGATCGTGGATAACCCTAATCTTTTTCTACATTTCATGGAATCCTTTCCTAAATAGTGATCTGGAATATCTTAAAAATACTTTTTATAATTTTTTTGGAGGTTATTTAGAAGAATATTTCAAACGTATAAAAGGGCACCGTTGAATCATCTCGAACAACGGTTTTTAAGGGTTAAAGGTTGTTAACACTAGAAAGTATTATTTCTCAATAATTACAGTGTTATTAATATTGATCGTTTTAAATTAATTATCCAAGCCATTTCCGCAGTTTACTATCCAAAAAAATGCATCTAATTATAATATAAATATCTGCTATAAAATTGTGAGAAAACTTTCATACAAATCATTATAAAAAAAATTACTTATAAGACCAATTATAAGTGACTTCGCCATTGCATTTAAAAGTTGCAATAAAAGACAGCAATAAATGTCTCTTGAATTTATATGAAATCAAATAGCGTGACAATTTCAACGTGGAATAATAATTTAATAGACAAACAGAAATGATCACCCAATGGCGTCATGAATATATCGTGCAAAAAGTCTCGAACAGGTGCTCAAATAGCTGCGTTAATCAGCTTCAATCTCAGGCTCCAAGCTTAGTTCCAAGAGGAAGTTGGTGACCGCCATAAATGATGCTAAGAGAAGGCAAAAGTTCTCAACTTGAGAGGGGAAAAAAAGGCCTAAAAAATTGTGAGTCATATCGGGTGATTTGGTATCGATTGGGTGATTACTGGGGTGTTTAGAGTCATGTGGAAGTCATTGACACCATCATCCATCCTCATCAACATCATCGCTGTATAGCTCAATCATTTGAAGACAGTGACTGAAGACATGGCGAACTTGCACAAGTTTTCGGCGCCACGCACAACTTCAATTAATAATCGAACCAGGAACAGAGCCAAGAAGAAGCCGATGAAGAGATTTTTGTATGGGCGAGTTGGCTAATGACTTCATCATGTCAGAGAGTGTGTAATTATTTTGATGTAATATATAAATAATTTCCTATAATGGATATTCTCAAGCACAATCCGATACGTGGTCCGAGAGTCAACAGTGAAATGAGGAAGGTGAGTGCTGACGGAAACAAAAAAAAAAGACAAGAAGGTACATGCTGAATTACACACTTCATTCACATCATGCTTTTCCCCCTAGAATGGGAGTGAGATTATGTTCTTATTTTAGGACTAGGTCAGTGGTGATATAACTGAAAGGCGTTTGGAGTGCTTTTGAAAGTCAAATCAATCTAAAGATTTATGGTTGCTCGATATTTACTGGATGGCATGGGTAGAAATATTCACTTCAAATTGAGAAGAGGAACTAATGCGGCATGTACTCATTAAAAAACTAATAATAGCGTACTGTATGGGTGCTCGATTTTTTTTCTAAATTCTCCAATTTTTAATTTGTAATAATTTTAAGTTAGAATAAATGAAGAAACAAAAACTAAATAAATGTGGCTTAATTTCTTAATTTGAATTCTAAATTTACACGTAGGGAAAAACGCGTCACCTTTGAAGGACTCAAGCTTCGAACAACAACGGATTAAATTAATCAGAATATATTAAAAAAAAATTATTCGAAGCTTCAGCTATTCGAAGTTAGCGCGCTTTCCCCTAATTAGGGTAGGAGAAACATAATTTCTTTTAGAGAAACTGGCTTAACGAGTAAATAGGAATAATTGTAAACTCTATGACTTTCAATTCCGTAAACACGGGCGACTACACTCAGGGGGTGACTTTGCTTTGTACCCTTGCTTTTAGTAAGCTTTTCTTGAATTCGAGCACCTATGGATTATCTTTAGACCATCCTTAAGACCCATAATGGTTTCTGAACCATCCTTAACGGCTAGGATTAAAGAAAAGCTTACGAAAAGCACGGATGCAAAGCCATCCGCATCTAGAGTAGACATAAGGTCCCAGAGGATGAGACCTATATGTACAGTAGGTGTCAAAAGTTTGTTGCCTCATATATGTTCGTGAAACCAGGTGCAAAAAACCGATGAAAAAATTGCTTTTTAAAGGCCAATGCATTGGTAAGAAAGACTAATCTGCATAAAAGATTGCACTGTGCAACGATGATTTTGTCCCTGGGTTCTCATGCTATTTTTTCTATTGCTAGGGTCAAATGATTTACGAAAATACTTATCATTTCGATTTCATTTGGATTTTGCGCCTGGTATTTACGAAAAACGGTTTTTCCCGTTTTTTGATACTTGGGTGCCTATATCTCCGAATCTGCTGAACCGATTTATTTCTCACTAAGGAATAATTTGTTCTCCTTTAGATGCCCGATAAATCCTCTGAACAGATGAAGTTCGTACAACCGACACCAGCGGCGCTGTAGTCCCATAAATGTCACAAAACATGTAAAAATCGAAATTTGTAGCAACTTTGATCAAAAATATCTCGAAAACTAAAACTGTCCTTAACAATCTGATTTATGTGTTTGATAGAGAATTGAATTAGCTACATTTTTGTTCATTTACAACTTTTTGCTCAGATTATTTTTTAACCTCGAAATTGAGGTTCAAACGAAAAATGAGCATTCAGCCAACTTAATAAATCCTTCACAATTTCGAGTGTTATTGCTTTCTTTCCTCGCAATTAGGCAGTACAAGCTTTTATTATATTATTTAATCGATATTATGGTGATTTTTATATGACATTTTAAATTTTTAAATATTATTTTATTACTTGGAAACTTGTATAAAACTTTAACATATGTGATATACATAAAGTAACAATTACAAATTCAAAAACTAGTTTTAGATTTATTTCGACGAAAATCACGTAATTATGAGGTTAAAATTGTAGGATTGTAGATAAATGTAGGATTTTTTTTAAAGAATAATAAAAAGAAATGAATTTAGAAAAGGATTTTTTGCAAAGTTTCCATATGTAACTGGTATGTAAAAGGTAAAATAGTTACTTATTGATTCTAAAACGTCAATTTACCAAGAAATATTCTTTGAAATATTTAAAATTTTGCAATATGCAGTTAATATGCCTTTTTTGTAATAGTCTTTTGAGATTGAAATAACACTGAAATCTTACTGAAGATATTGTTTGAGTTATTACCTTGTATTATATCTAAACACATTTTATAATGCAATAAGTATTAATAATGTCCTATAACTGTAAGAAAAGTGAAAATAATACTCTGGGTTATCTAAACTTGAAAAGAAAAAGTCAAAATTTGCGAAATAGTTAAGTTTTTCTTTAGTTGGCTGAGTGCTCGTTTTTCGTTTGAACCTCAATATCGAGGTTAAAAAATAATCTGAGAGAAAAGTTGTACATGAACGAAAATGTAGCTGATTAAATTCTCTATCAAACCCACAAAACAGATTGTTAGGGACAGTCCTAGTTTTCGAGATATTTTTGATCAAAGTTGCTAAAAAGTTCGACTTTTCCATGTTTTCTGACATATTTGTGACTACAGCGCCCCTGGTGTCAGTTGTACGAACTTCATTTGTTCAGAGGATTTATCGGGCATGTAAAGGACAACAAATTGTTCCAAAGTAAGAAATAAATCAGTTCAGCAGAATCGGAGATATAGGCACCCAAGTATCAAAAAACGGGAAAAACCGTTTTTCGTAAATACCAGGCGCAAAATCCAAATGAAATCAAAATGATAAGTATTTTCGTAAATCATTTGACCCTAGCAATAGAAAAAATAGCATAAGAACCCAGGGACAAAAAAAAGTTTGAAATTGTTGCACAGTGTTGTAGATTTACTTGAAACATGTTAAACAAGTAAAACTACAACTTTTTATCCAGATTAGACTAGTTTACCAATGGAATATTACTTGTCACCAAAATATTCTGACCATTTTCTCTTGATTTATATAACAGTAGGGACCTGTGTCCCTTCAACAACGAACTGACTGAATTTTTTGAACAGACATCATAGGGTTACTATCAGAGATACTACTTATAATGCTGTTATTGACCCCCGAAGTCTAAACCCTAGGTCTGCCAGTAGCGTTTTTCAGATATATTCGTACCTTATTACAATATATTTTGACGGTTTTATGTATATCCTGTAGAGATTTTCATAAAATTAAACAATTGACGAAGAAGATTCATTCCGGCAGTATATCTGGACAATTACCCTTCTTTTAACCTTTTGTAATTTGCAATTTTTATCCTAAATTTTGAATTATCAAAAAACAGATTATTCCTTGTTATTAGATATGTTACTAGAAAACTTTGGAAACGTACAAACCCATCATTTGCCTCTCAAATTACATAAACTCAAAATGTAATCGGCTTATATAAAGTTGGTTGTATCTTTTGGCAAATAATTTGCAAAAACAAATTCGAAAAAGCAATTTTTTCTATCATTTTTTTGCACCTGGTTTCCTGATCATACATGAGGCAACAAACTTTTGATACCCACTGTATTCATAGATGTCGTAGATGCGAATGACTATATTTCCGGGGGAACTTCATCCCTCTGCCGTTCGTATAAGCTTTTCTTTAATTCTAGCACTTCTATTCGCCCATCGGACAAATCGAATCAGTAAAAACAATCCTTAATTTTTTAAGAACGGGACCCTTTACAATGACCGAAAATCAAAAATGAAAATACAACTAATAAATAAAGCGTGTAGCTTGAAATTTAGGAAAATGTAACAGAGGCAAATTCGTTTTATTTTTATTTAGAATAGGATAATAGGACTGGAACCTATTTGGCCCATAACATTAAAAAGGTTTACGTAAAATTACCAATGAATGATTATTTTTATTCTTGAGAAAAATGTTATGTATAGTATACTTATTGTTAGTTTCTAGTGCCAAGAGGATTTGCTTCAAAAAATAAAAATATTAAAAGAAAATATTAAAATTTATTAATCAATAAAATTTTGAAAATTTCTCACTTCTGAGCTTACATATTTACTAATAAGCAGTCTTCAAAGTAGAGGTTTAGCCCAGTTTCCGAAAGTCTTGAAAACCCAAAGAGAAACTAATTTTATTGATTATTTAGAATCGATTAGATCATTTGCTTTTAATTGTCGAATCCTAAGTTAATTTTTTTTTAATTTGACTGATAAGAAAATAGAGCAGTTAAGCCATATGGCTAAGCCTTAGGTCTAAAGCCCGTAATACAGCAATTAGCTGGAGACTTGTAACAAGTATCCCATACTACTAGAAATTTATACTTTGCTATTATGTAAAAGTTTTTGAAAAAAAGAAAAAAAGTATTGATAACTAAACATTTTCCTTAAGGGAGACCGGTATTCCATTCGTTCTTGAAGGGTTAAGCGCCAGAATTAACCCTTACGTCTACCCTTGCGAATTACCCTTGCGTCTACGAACAGTAGACGCCAGTTATACCCGGAGCGCAGTCACCTGCATCTACGCATCTACGGTCTCCATGGTATTTTATAGGAAATCTTATCCACTGAAAAAATCATCAACACAATAAAATAAGGAGCATAATATTAAATTTAAAAATACGACCTTTTGTTTAAAAACTTTTTCTGCTTTCGCAAGAGTTTTGCGTAAAATCTGCAAAACAATGTCAATAGAAATTACGGTTTTCGGTAAACTGGGTAAATCCCTGAACAGTAACTTTGATCAATTCTTAGATATTCAATCTTCACTAACAAATCCAAAGAGATCGCTAATTCTCAATGATTTTATCCGAAAAAAAGACGATTTTTTTTCATGATAAGAATTTTTCCTAAACGTAAAACTTTTTTTGGGACAAAATTGTCTAAAAGTCAATTTTGCTTGTCCTTTATATTTCTTAGCCTTTTGTATGTGCGAGGTGTTTGAAGTATTTAAACATTTTGAACTCATCAACAAATGTTTGTTACAAATAAAAATAAATACCGGTATGCTTTAGCATTAGCACATGCTTTTTTAGAGTGTTACGGGGCAGCATCATCCATCTTGTTAATGGTAGAATATTTTCTAACAAACTATCACTTTGCTACTGAAATGTCCATCACTTGGGCAAGCACCTTCTGCAAAAAGAAGGTCCGGTAGCCTCTTGGAGCATCTCTTGAGCAATTAAGATTCCTCTCTCTTAACTCATCAATGCAAATATCGATAAATCACGTGGCAAATCGAGTGAAAAAAGGCACATCTTGGCTGAAGGAGTGAAAAACACTTGGAGGAATTAAAATAAAGTACTCCCGAAGAGGCACTCTGAAGAGCTTGATGGAGGCTCCAGGAATACAACAAAAAAAAAATAACACTGCACTGGCGGCATGTTGGAGGTGATTCATGGTCGTGACCAATAACGTGTGCAATCACCCGCAGCAACATTGCAATATTCCTCAGCATCTGCATCACCATGACGCTAGAGGATTCCTGCTGCTGTGCAACTTCTTGAGATCTCTGACTCAGCACCAGGGCATCGGCATTGGGGGAGGCTCCACCTCATTCAGAATTTACGATCGTCATCTCTGAGGGCTCCGACACCAGAAGTCACAAAGTGATTATTCACTGTGGATGTCATTTCTCAATTTAATTACCAACTCTAGTGTTACTCCTGTCTTTAAGCATCCTCTTTTCAGTAATATTTTCTACACTTCATCATTGTTCCATTTGAATCATTTGCAAAATTGTCAAATACTTCATCAAGTCTGCACTTCGAAGTGCCATTAAAAACATAAAATTTACGATCTCGCTGACTATAATTAAAAATTCCTAAATCCAATTTAAAGTTTCCACTTTGGGATTTGTCACCTTCTGCGCAGACGTTAATCTCTAAAAATCCAAAAGGAATAAAAAAAACTCCGCCAAATTTGCAAATTAAGATATATCTGCACAGTCAGTGCTAGAAAATTAGACCCGTCAGATAATCTCACACCTATCAAAGTCCCAACAATGGCACAACATGATACCGGATGATTTTATGCCAACACCGCGGGATCGATTGAATTTGCAGAAACACAACAGCCTGCACTGACTTATGACTGGAGAGATTCTTCTTTAAGCCAGAAAAATCGATTAAAATAATTGAATGGTTAGCCAAGACACATACCTAAAATCCAATCAGAATGACTGGCGTCAAATGATCGGAAAACCAACATTCAAGAAGAAAAGACAGAACCACTGTCCTTTACTTTGTGTCTGATATTTTGAATTTCTTGGTATTTAATTAGTTTAAGAAATAATTGATAGTTCAAGCTAAGACATGAATTCGATATGCGTCTTCAATAAATATACGTAATTTTGATATGAAAAAGTTCAGGGAAAATGTCAAAACTTAATTTGCACAGAAATTTATGTTCAATGATCATACACGAAACTATGCGTTAAACGAACTGAAACCTAAATGGTGTGTGTCTCGGCTAATTGTTACTTGGCTTTAAATATAAATTTATATCCCACAAAATTCAGATTTTTGTAAGCAAGATTAATCATTCAAATTTATTTCTTAAAATTAGAATAAAAAATAAAAATAAAAAGGGATGGTAAGCGTCCCTTGCTTTGCGAAATACTGGAACTCGTTTAGACACCATACCTCAAAAGTTCTCTTGCAAAATTTCCTGTTTACCGATTCACAACATATTTAAACCGTTTTATAAATTACTCAAAAATCATCCAAAATAGCATAGGAGGAATGAAATAGGTTTTAGGGGTTTTCGGATAAAAATGATATATTTTCTTGGTTATCAGTCATGATATGATCCAGTTTAGAACATATAGAAACTGGTTTAAACTTGTCAGAAATTCCAAGACCTTCACAAGGAGTCCAAATGTAATACCATTCGATTTAGAAATACGCTTTCTAGAACCTTCTTTAATGCTTGACCTTGAAAACCCGTTTATGAGTAATTCAAGGGTGTTTTCGTATTACCTAATATACCGAATAATCTTTAGATATGCAGACTAAGTTAGTTTCGGTTTTGTAAAAGATTTGCAAAGTAATAGACAAAGTTCATGCATCAGGAGTTACCCAAATCGTTTAATGGACATCCGGATTATAAAATAAGACCCAAGTTCTGTTAACAACCAGAGGCGTAAAATTACAGAGCGCATATCAATCTTATGGGAACTGGGCTAAACTTTATGTCTGCAGCTGGCCTTAGCCATATGACTTAAATTCGATATGTTTTTATCAAGCAAGCTTTTTTTTTAATATTTCACTCAGTTTTTTGGAAATGTTACCTTAGGATTGGATATTAAGAGCAGATGATCCTTTACATTTTGGAAAAAGAACACAGTATATAATATGTTACTTAACACTAATTCAACCGATCGTTTTTGGTTGTTTTTCGGGCAAACGACAAACCAAGGAAGAGTAGGATACTCAACAAATTTGTCTTGGAAAAGAGCAAAAAATTAAAATTTAAACACTGAAAAATTTATTACATGCATATTTCGATACCTGAGAATAAGAAAAGAACAACTCGCGAATGGCCAACTTTACAGGAGAGAGATTTAAAGCTGAGATTTGCATTTGCTAATAAATCAATTAATTTAACTTCACTTTTCTAATATTGTACATCAAACGAAAGGATTCTATAATAGCTATCTTAATTCCATAAAATTTTCACAAAATAATGTGTATTTTAATAACTATTACAATATTTTCCGAGTTGTAACATATTTTTCCTCAGCTGTCATATCAAAAACTCAGGATAAGACCCAAACAACTCGAGTTTTTCCACGCTGCCAAAAGACCCGGCCGGTCACGCATCGCTTGTCAAAATTGTTTCGATATCATTCCCCATACGCATCACTATCTATGTATACTAATCCATCGCGGCCATTGCTCTGAACCACCACGTGTTTTTAATCATTGAATTGAAGAGAGATTTCATTAAAAAATCAATTAATTGCATTTTCGAACACATGTGATTATGAGAACAAAAGTTCGATTGGTACGGGAAACCATTCAATGGATGACGTCCCGTTAAATAAAGAGAAGAAGAAAGTTCGATTAGCATTGATGGGTTTCTAACTCACGCGTGACAATTCCACACAGAATTCCCCCTGTGGGAACTGTAGTGAGGGGAGATGTCGATCAGTTGGTGTGTGTCTAGGATGGGGAACTGGAAGAGGAAGAAGAAGAAGAAGTGAAGTGTGGAATGGCGGCTAATTATCCGAAAGAACATGTAGAAGACTTTCATGTGAAAATTGATTAATAAAAAGATATAATTATCGAACTAAGAGGAAGTGTTTCAGCGAAGTAGGATTCCCAGGGCGAGTAACCATACCAACAATAGGTCTTATATTATTTTTTTTATTTTCATTTTTTTTTACATATTTCTTGTTATTATTTCAAACCAATTTTACAGTTAACAGTTTAAAGTTAACAGGTTATGAGCTCTCGCGCCAAGGAGAAGTTTGCTGCATAATAAATTAGCATTTTATCGCTTTTATCCAGTTTTTGCAACACTTTACAATATTCGAGAACTTAAAAAAATATCAAGATATTAGTAATATTTGATAAATAATAGCATAATAATAGAAAATAATAGCATTTTACATCTATTTCGTATTCAATTTCCACTTTTTAGTTTTTGATCCATTTTTTTTTTAATTTTTTAGAAGATTTATTAACTATTATTAACTATATTAGTTATTAACTAGTTATTACCAATTTGAAGACTATACATATTTGCAGCCAAATAATAGCTTATCCATTGTCGTGAAATCAGCCGGGATACTTTTGACAAGCAAAATGATGACGTCACGCGGTCGAGTTATGCGGCTCTTATCCTGACTGAATTGAAAAATGAGTGAGATTTTGCTTTTTTAGAAAAAGCACTACAACTTTGGGAATAATTTATTTTCCAGTATAATATTCACAGGGGAAGTAGAGGGTGTCAAGGAGTACCCGAAATGCGAAAAAAACGAATTTCGCAAAAAATCGAGTTGTTCTTTTCTTATTCTCAGGTATCGATTTTAAGAAATTCATAAAGTTTGATAGTGACATTGTACCGTTTAATTGTTAATTTTAAACCGGTCAATTTGACCGAGTCATGGTAGGTTTAGTGTTACGGTTTTGAAATATTCAGGAATTCAGCTACAACTTATGTCTAAAACTTATATAGGGCTTCACATTTTATGATAACTATTAAGGCTTACGATTAGGACTTTAGCCTTTTTCTATCCCGATCTAAGTGTCGGAACTTTGTGCCAAATGTCAATAGGAGTGATTAGCAGAAAGTTCACTTAATAAGCAAATGTTTGTATTCATCGCAGAATTGTGGTTTCCACTTGATTTCCTCTCTCAGGTGCTGCTTTTTTCCCCTTCAAACTCACCCTCATGGCAATTGTGTCCAATCATCATGATTCACCACAATTGGAGCCACTGGAGAACAATTTTGCTACACTGTTGATGAATTGTTTGAGATGTTGGAGCAGATTTTTTTGGTTAAAAACCAAGAAAAAAAATGAAAAACCACCATCATTCGATTAGGATGGACTGTGGGAATTAATCAAGTGAGATTTCGTGCAAGAAGGATTAAAAATTTCGCGTCTGCTCGCATCAGTGTTAATTGCATGGATGCTGAGCTGTGAGTGGGTGAAAACACTGAAAATCGCGTCATTTGCCCCCATGATTGGTAAATTGACCACGGAGGAAACAGCATGTGAAAGGCAGGAGATGTCGGACACCACAATTCTGAGAAATGTTTTCAACCACTCTTTTTCTTAGCCACTGTCTCAAAAACCTCAAAACGTCTCCACGGAGAAGACTATTTTTTACCCAGGAACAAGAGTACACTCGGAGAAAACCATGTTAAGCATGGGAAAGTTTCCTAAACATATTTTTAATTTGGAAGAGATATTCTAAATATTTTGAAAAAGAATACTTTTTATGCTATATCTTCAAGTCTTATTTAACTTTTAGCTAAAGCTTACTAAAATCGTAAAATAGTGGAAGTTAGCCGAGACACACTTCATTAAATCTAAACACTAGCAGCGCCACTATGAATTTTTCGATTTATAAGCCCTATGATAAACAAAATTTTACTCCTGAAAATATAATAGTCGCAGTGCTTCAAAGAACAAAAGAAGACAAATTTCTTCAGAAGGAAGAACTATGGTGACCGTTATAAACAAAAATGGTGTGTGTCTCGGCTTTAAGTTTTTCTTAGTTTTATTGATCAATAGCAAATATTCTAATCTAATCGATCCAACGAATAATTTCTCTGAGTGCATTGAATTGATGATTTTGTGCTGATTTATTCCATCGTAAAGACATCAGAAGCTGCAGGGGACTCGAAATCGAGACTCTTTCTCAATGACTTTTCACAAGTTCTCCTGGTTTTTTTTGCTCAATTCTCATGGTTTCTCATTTTTAAAAGATACCTTTTTGTCGGCACAATTTTTTTCTCACATGTTACACCAATAAGCGATTTTTATTGTTGGATATTTAAATTATATCAACAGAGCAAATGAGCGACAACAGATAAAACAACGATGGAGTTCCACCAAACTCCTTCCAACTGACTAATCATAAATAAATTAAAACTAATTTCATGCTAATTTTATTTCTGTTTTGATATTTCTTCCAAATCTTCGTCTCAATCCTCTCTATCTCTGTTTTTTTTTTCTTCAAGCACCTCAGGGCCCCATATCAAGTGTGTTCATCTTTGAGAATTGGTTCTTTTTTGTGCTAAACAACTTCTCTTGTCTTCATCGAAATTGTTGACTTCTCAGTTTAGCGATAAGATGGATATTTCGTGAGACCGCCAGACGAAAAAATTCTCAACTTCTCAAGACAATCCCCGCGAGAAAACCAGATTTGTAATTAATTGCAGACAGTGGAATTGGTCTGGGATGGTCAGAAAAAAAATAGTAGCAGCAAGATTATATTTTTTCTTAAAAAACTTCCATCCAGGAGTTTCTTGTCCAGAGAAAGATTAACATTCCTAGGGGTAACCGCAAAAAATCTCCATGGCATGACATCATGTGAATACATGTTGGCTATAACCTAGAGATGGGTTTTTTGACCATCCTGACCACAGTGTTTGATGGACAGTCCGAAGTGCAATGGATGATCCAGAAGGATCTCCAGCAAAAATTGTTGATGCAACAAAAGAGTCGCCTCTATTTAATTGAACCATTATACATTTTGTGCGGTAATTCATTTGAAATCAGAAACAACCACATATACATCACACTGTGAGACCATATTATCGCGAGAAATTTCAATTAAATACCAACAATTTCATTCAATTAACATCTAATTTGCCATAACGTGTACAAAATATATTACACTGCATCATTATGGAGACATCCACATACACATTCTATTTAATGGGCACAACACCAAGAGTAGAACATTTACAACCCTCACCAAAATGTTCCACGAACAAATGAATTTTGAAGCTTTTCATGCTCCACTGATACTCCAATGAGACTGATAAATATTTTCTCTAATTGAAATTGAAGTAAAAATCCGCGAAAAAAATTCAGTGAACTCGTCTCACAATGAAGTTCAATATGAGATATCACTCAATTACTGATAGATGATTTGGTGCAAAATTAATTGCTAAATATTAAGTGAGGGATTTTTTTGGTAAATGTTATCAAGAGGAAAAATTAATAATTGAAAAATGCAATGGAATTTCGATTACAATTTTTTCCAATTAC